>NW_010293451.1:40622-96119 GCF_000700745.2 Antrostomus carolinensis
AATCACCCCTTTTCCAGTTTCAAGCCATCACCCCTTGTTCTATCACTCCCTGCCCTTGTCCAAAGTCCCTCCCCAGTCTTCCTGGAGCCCCTTCAGGTACTGGAAGGCTGCTCGAAGGTCTCCCTGAAGCCTTCTCTTCTCCAGGCTGAACAACGCCACGTCTCTCAGCCTGTCCTCATAGGAGAGGTGCTCCAGCCCTCGGATCACCCTTGTGGCCTCCTCTGGACTCGTTCTAACTGGTCCACGTCCTTCTTGTGTTGGGGGCCCCAGAACTGGAGGCAGCATTGCAGGTGGGGTCTCAGGAGACGGGAGTAAAGGTGGAGAATCCCCTCCCTCAACCTTTTGCCCACGCTGCTCTGGATGCAGCCCAGGATACGGTTATTGGTCTCTGGGCTGTGAGCGCATGTTGCCGGCTCATGTTGAGCTTCTCGTCCACCAGTACCTCCAGGTCCTTCTCCTCAGGGCTGCTCTCCATCCACTCTGCCCAGCCTGTATTTGTGATTGGGGTTTCCCCAACCCAGGTGCAGGACCTTGCACTTGGTGCATTTCCAAACTTTGCAGAGTTGGCTGATCTGTGGTAGAACTGCTCTGAAAGCTTTTGTATGCAGTTTATTCTTTTGTATTAAAAATCAAAGCGATGAAAGCCCTTTACAATTCATTAGCTATTTGATGACCAATTTGAAATCAATTGTGATCTTTCTTTGTACTTCACAAGACCATATCTTGTTCTGTTCTATTTAGCTGTAATTGGCATCTTTATTGGCAGTCTTAAGAAAATGAAATGGTGAGGTGGGCCCTGGGAGCTGATTAGACCCTCTTAATTATTGAATGTTTGTACTCCTGGGAGACAGTCAACTGTAGCTGTGGCAAAGGAGAACTTTACTCCTGCTGCTCCTTTTTTTAATTATCTTTGCAAAAACGCAGCAACTAACGCTCTACTGAGCTGTTAATCCATCATCCTTCATATAAATAAAAAATGAGAATTATTTTCTTAAAACCATTTAAATTTCTTTCTGAACATTGGAGAGTGTATTTCTAAATGCTTCCTCAGGTATCGAATGTTTCCATATACTGGAACATGTCATCCATCACATGGTGGAGTTTGATCTGCTCAGAGATGAAATCCTGGTTTTACTGTACTTGGTAAGAGTTTGATTTTTGGTTGAATGACAACAAGGATTTCACCTTTGATGTCACATGTTAAGATGGTTTAGCAATCAGCTCATGTAGTGATGATGTTTCCTGGGTTTAGGGAATGTCTTTAGTATTTCTTCTTAATTAACGTTTTCATAGAATCATAGAATAATAGAATGGTTAGGATTGGAAGGGACCTTAAAGATCATCCAGTTCCAACCCCCCTGCCATCAGCAGGGACATCTTCCACTAGATCAGGTTGCTCAAAGCCTCATCCAGCCTGGTCTTAAACACTTCCAGGGAGGGGACATCCACAACGTCCTTGGGCAACCTGTTCCAGTGTCTGACCACCCTCACAGTGAAGAACTTCTTCCTAATATCTAATCTAAACCTCCCCTCTTTCAGCTTAAACCCATTTCCCCTTGTTTTGTCATTAGTTGCCCTTATGAAAAGTCCTTCCCCAGCTTTCTTGTAGGCCCCCTTCAGGTACTGGATTTAAATTATTACAGTGTTATACTGTTGAAAACTACTATGCAGAAAATGTGTAAAATTTTCTTATTCTTATAATGTTGGAGTTGCTCTGAACTACACTGACAATACCACATTTTTCTCTGAAATTGTGGTTGATGAAATTCAGAAGTGTCATCTAAATATCAATTCTAAAATAACTACAAGCTATAGCTTGAGTGTTCTGAAAACTATAGTGCTTTTCAAATAATGTTTGGGGTTTTGAGGATTTCTTCATTAATAGGCAGAATTTGGTTGCTGGGGAAAGCTCTGCTCTCTGCGTGAATGTTTAAAATGTCTTTGTGCACAGTCTCTCTTGAGATAAGATTTGACTTCTGAAATGTGCCTCGTTATGGCTGTTTTGAAATAGAGAATTTGCACTTCAACACTTTCCATATGGCGTGGACATTATTTATGAACGCTCCTTTTTTGAATAGCATAATCGCCAATTAATCAATCAATCGATCAATCTTTTCTTCTACATCAGGGTTTCTTTTCAAACTCCTAATTAAGGACTGACTCGGTCCTTATGCTAACTCAGAATATGCAGTGTGATTTCACAGCCTGGGTTTCTTTTTTTTTTCTTTTAGCTCATTACTTATGATAATCACATACAAGAGGCCTTCTTTTTTCTTAGGACGTAGATCACAGAGTCACAGAATTGCCTAGATTGGAAAAAACCTTTAAGATCATCCAGTCCAATCATTAACCCAACACTGGCAAGTCCCCGACTAACCCATGTCCCTCAGCACTGTGTCTACACGACTCTTCAATCCCTCCAGGGATGGGGACTCCACCACTGCCCTGGGCAACCCCTTCCAGTGCCTGAGAACCCTTTCAGCAAAGAAATTCTTCCTCACATCCAATCTCAACTGCCCTTGGCGCAACTTGAGGCCATTTCCTCTTGTCCTGTCACTTGTTCCTTGGTTGAAGAGACCCACCCCCACCTCTCTCCACCCTCCTTTCAGGGTATTGTAGAGAGCCAGAAGGTCTCGCCTCAGCCTCCTTTTCTCCAGGCTAAACAACCCCAGTTCCCTCAGCTGCTCCTCATCACACTTGTGCTCCAGACCCTTCTCCAGCTCCGTTGCCCTTCTCTGGACACGCTCCAGCACCTCCCTGTCCTTCTTGGAGTGAGGGGCCCAAAACTGAACACAGTACTTGAGGTGAGGCCTCACAAGATGTTAGGTAGTAAGCCTTCAGAGCAGTCTCTTCATAGCTGGCTGTTTTGCATTTGAGAAAGTATAAAACCATGAAAATTTGCAACTACATTTAACCTTCTACCATCAAAAGTATGCATAAAACTTTAGGGCTTGTGATTTAAAATCTTTTAGTAATATAAAAACTTTTGAAGTCATCAATTTTATTATAGACTTTTAGGTGTTTTTTAAGTCTTCTGAGAGACATTACCTTCCTCTTGTCTGGTATACCTGAGTGCCTCTTCCTCTATTCCTTTCATACATAGTTATTAGTGGTTGCAATGAAGTTTGCATCTTGATTGATGTTCTTTTATTAAAGAGTGCTGATAAAATGAACTCTAAATTTATATGATGAACAGTATTGAAACAAGTAACTGTTCAAGTTGGAAACTATACTCAGAATTGTTGTTGTAATGGATAACACACTTCAAAAAAGTCTTTTTCTTTTCCACAGTATAAGTTGGTTGACATTATTCTTACCATATAAATAAACTGGTACTGGATATGTTGAATGATAATGTGATTTTTATGAATAGAAATAATTTTGCTATGTGATAGAAGGAAATATTTCAAACTTCACTCTTTTAAACACTTACTGGAATTCTTTCATGGTGAACTTGGACTTTCAAAGACAATATCAGCTTGAATCATCAGATGAGAGGCTTTAGGTGTGCCTCTGAGGTTCCTGCTTTTTCATTTTACTGCCTTATAGTTCGTATTTTTTTGGCTTTAAAAAGTTTTTCTTCTCTTGTACTTTGAAGCAGACTATTCTAAATATACTTTGATTTTCTTCATAGTTCCTTTGTTTCTAGCTTTTTAGGCAATGTCCATCACCTTTGTTAATCAAGCTTCTTGCCTTTTTTCTGTCTAGCAATCTGCCCTTGTCTTTATTTCTCCTCTAGCCAGACCAGTGCCTGCTTTCCTTGTGACCTTCAGATCCCCTCAGAAGATACATTGCCATTACACTCCCAACAAAACTGTTGACAAATTATAATGGTGTATTTTAAAGGCATTTATTAAAATACTGCTTGTTTTATTTATACCTGTACCATTCTCTCTAGTTCTCTTCTGTTTTTAAATTCCTAAATTTGCACATTAATTACAAAACAGGAAAGGAAAAAATGGGAATTTGAGCCGTCTCCAAGTAACTGTCTTTTAATTGTCATCTTTATGAAGTAGTTACCCACAAATTACCTGCACATTGTTTAAGCATCTGAGCTCAACTGTAACAGTAAAAACAAATCCCCAAATCTTCTCTAGAAGAGTGTTTGCAGACCTATTAGACATTAGCAGTACTTAAAAAATGATACTTTAAAATCAGCCTCTGTAATTAAATTATTATTAAATGAAAAGACAAAGCATCAACAGAAGTTAACGATGTGTAAGGTATCCATGTTACTTAATGTGTATCACAGGTTTAAAATTTTGTTGGAAGTTGTCACAGTGGAAATACAAAGCACCAGAATTTTATATCAGTACTTAATAAAAGTATTTTTGACTTGTTGGAACAGTGTTGGTCTCTTATAGGCTTCAGCTGTTAGACTTGGAGACTACTAACAGCATTTCTTTCCAGTGATGAATGGCCACTTAGATTTTCCTTTCAGTTAAAATTACTTTGGTGTAAAATGCTGAAGATTTTAAATTGGGAGAGGAGACTATTTATCCAGCCCTTGCTATTTGTTATATTTCTCCTTTAGTATTGCATGGAAGAAGGATCCCCTTTGCACAAAAACAGATTGTAGGCATTTGACAATTCGGTATCAGAAACTGTATTTCTGCCCTTAAATATTCTCTTGGGAAAGAAGTGACCGTCTGAAGTTTTCCAGGAGCAGGAGGATATATTTGTGGTATCTGGAGTTCAGTAAATTTAATAGGAAAGTAAAAGGATTGCACAGCACTGGAGTGCTTAAGCTAGGAGGAACTGTGTAGTAACTACTTAGTAAATCAAAAGTCAGATTCTCGTTTGCACACAAAAGGAGAGAGGAGGAGGATGGGGGTTTGTGTAATGTGTCCTTTAAATTTTCCAGTTAAATTGTCTTCCCCTTGGGACACTCTGGTTCACCTCCCAAGTGGTCAGGCCCCTCAGCAGGCGTTTGTTCCCCTGCTCAGAGAACTGATGGGTGCAGCCGTGCAGGCGGAGGACACAGATTTGTCTGCCCCATGAGTTGTCTTCTAATGGATCCCAGTTGTCTTCTAATCCTGACTGGTGGCTTGTGGCTCAGAAGGGTGTGTAAAGAGCGGGGACAATACAAGGTGATCCTTCCCTTCTTGTATATATACATACATAGCTTTCCGTATACGTGTCTGGGATTTAATTTCCCAGCTTCTGGGAACAAGCAGATTCAGGGTGTTCTCATCTGCAGCTACAATGAACTTAGTAGCTGCTAATGGTGTTATGCTACATGAGTTAGCCTAATCTCTCTTCGAGTCTCTATGCTCTTGGTCCCTATAGTATCTTGTGGTGGTGAAGTCCCATGGTTCAGCTGCACTGTCCGAAATGGATTTTCTAGGGTTTGCTTTACCTTCATCACTCAGGAACTTCATTCATGTCGCAGTTGTGTCATGCTGAACTGTGAAAGAATTGCTCCTTCATCATTTTCATTTTATAATTCATGATTTTATACATCTGTATTAGATCCTATATTGCCAGCTGTAGAACCAAAATGTTAGTTTTTTCTCATGCTAAAAGTGCCATATTTAATCCCTTTTTTTTTGGTCATCCTGTTTTTTTCTTGTTCTGCTCTCTTTGAGATTGCTTTGCCTGCAGTGCCTGAGGTAGGGGCACACCATGGCTTTCTGTACAGTAGCACACGAGTGTTTTCCCTTTCACTTTCAATCCCGCTCTCTATTAATGTCTTATGTGCTGTTTTCTTTTGTGTTGTCTGCTGAGCATTCGTATTTCTTCCAGTTCTCACAGAGCTGTCTACCACATATCCGAGATCTCTTTCCAAAGTGGCAGTGAGTAAGAACCTGTCAGTGCTTACATTATACTTCAAACCTATCTGCCTTCCTTTGCATTTCAACTGCCATTTTCCCACCCCATCACTTAGGTGGTTTATGCAATGCTACGATTTTTCACAGTAAGCTTTTGATTTTGATTATTCTGAACAATTTTCTATTGTCAGCAACATTCACCCTTACACTAGTCAATCATTTTCCAGATCATGTGTTAATCTTTTCAATTGCCCAGGTCCCCTGTGTGTTTC
The DNA here is from genome assembly GCF_000700745.2 of Antrostomus carolinensis. Classification (NCBI taxonomy): domain Eukaryota; kingdom Metazoa; phylum Chordata; class Aves; order Caprimulgiformes; family Caprimulgidae; genus Antrostomus; species Antrostomus carolinensis. The sequence continues at coordinate 46,666 of NW_010293451.1, forward strand.
CCTGCTGTGGAAACCTATATTTTTATCAAACTTATAGATTATTTTTTTCCCTGCAATATCCAAGTATCTTTCTATTTTAGAAGATTTTCAGTGATCTGTTGTAGTAGTTTAACTTGATTGGCAGTCAAACACCACACAGCCACTCACACACACCCCACCTTCTTCCCCACCCTTCACCCAGGGAACAGAAGAGAGTATTGGAGGAGTAAAGGTAAGGAGACTTGTGGGTTGAGATAAGAACACTTTAATAATTGGAATAAAATAAACTAATGATAGTGATAATGACATGTATATAAAAATGAGAGATGCACAGTACAATTGCTCACCACCTACTGATAACGATCCCAGAGGAGCGAAAAGGAACCCCAAACCTGAATCCACAATCCCGGAAGAGCAAGCCGGGGCGTTTCCCGAGATAATCCCCCCCCACTCTCTGGTGAACACTCGCTAATATACTGCACATGAGGTGCTGTGATATGGAATATCTCATTGACACATTCAAATGCCAATTCTGGGTTTTGCTAACTACTGCACTTCCCCCCTCCCAGTCCTTTGCACTGGTAAACTACCCAAACACGGTGTCCTTGGACCTTATCAACATTCTTCTCCTACCAAACCCCACACTGAAACCAAAACACAGAGCTTTCTAGCTGCTAAGAAGAAAATTAACTCTATCCGAGCAAAACCAGGAAATCTGTATGTGAAGAATTTGATGGTCTTCTCTTTGGTCTTCTGCATATTGCTCTCATTGTGTTACAACCAAGAAAGAGCAAAAGGACATGAGTAGGTGTTGAAGTGACCTCCCTTCATCTCCTCTGTAGTTTGTCTTGGTTAGGACAGAGGCTTATTGTATCCACAGGTTGTGAGTGGTTCTCATGGCCATGGCCTGCACAGCCTCTCTTTTGTGGATTAAATGGGGATTTAAGGATGAATCGCCGTCAGCCTTGAGGTATTGCTCATAAATGTAAAATGCCATTATTTTTTTAGGAAAGATTATGAAGCTGTGCAATGATTTTTTGTTGCAGACATTACTGGGTTATGAATCTTTAGACAGAAAAATAGCAAGCAAATAACTATTGATCATCCCCATATTTAGATGCACATAAGTGCAATTTCCCTTTGTTGGTTTGCACTGTGGCCCTAGTCTGGCCATCAGAATGAAGCAATGTTGACATATTTCAGTCTTATGATGTTTTTTTTTCAAAGCCAAAACTTTGTCTGGTCAATGCTGCTGTATTTAATATCTTTTGCTATATTTCCTTAAGTAGTATGATAGTGTCTGCTACCATGGCAGAATAAAACTCCAGAAAACGTAATGAAAAGTTTGTATTGAAATATTTTTAGTAGTATTCCAGCAATGGATTTTAATGGCCATCATGTGAGCTGTTTACCAGATGCATCAACATACTTAAGATGGCTGAATTTTGGGTTGTTTTTTTTTAAGAGAAAGCCAAATTCTGTCAATCTGAGGTAAGTTCATACAGAAATGATGGCAGGCCGGGTGCCCTCTCTTCAACACTGCTGCTTTGCAAGTGTGACTGTTCTGTGATTCTTGTACTTAAGCTGCCCACAAGTATTTTAATATTTCCTAGTATTCCTCTTAGTATTTCTACTAAAAGAAAAATAATAATTGTGAAGAACATTTCTTTGTTATCAGGCAGAGGTGACTACAAGTCTGTACTTTACCGTGCTGTTCAGAGACAGGGGTGTTTGTTGTATCGTAGATTTATTCTCATTTATTTCTATCAAGCTTTGATGGGTAACAACAGGGAAAGAAAGTCCAGTTTCCATACAAGGTCTCCACTGAATTAACACTCAGGCTTGCTACAGAGCTGGAGTCCTGCCTTTGCTGCTGCTGGTACCTTTCCTAGCCACAGTACAAATTCATTGAATACAAGTTATGGAATTCCTGCAAGTAGATCAGGTGTAGGGTAGTGGTTACTCAGCATATTCTTTTCAAACTAAGATATGGTATTATATGGCGAATATTTAACCACATGTGGTGGGTTGACCTTGGCTGAATGCCAGGTGCCCACCAAGCCGCTCTATCACCCCCCCTCCTCAGCAGGATCGAGAGGGGAGAAAATAAGATGAAAAAAAACAACCCCAAACTCCTATGTCAAGACACAGGCAGTTTAATAGAAGCAAAGCAAAGCCGTGCATGCGGAAGCAGAATAAGAACAAAACATTTATTCTCTACTTTCCATCAGCAGGTGATATCTGGCCACTTCCTGGGAAGCAGGATTTCAGTTTGCGTAGCGGTTGCTGTGGAGGACAAACATTGTAAATAATGAATGCCCACTGCTTCCCCCTCCCTTCTCCTTGCATTTATTTCTGAGCAGATGTCATATGTTATGGAATATCCCCTTGGTCAGTTTGGGTCAACTGTCCTGGCTGTGTCCCCTCCCAAGACCTTCCCCACCTCAGCCTACTGGTGGGGGGAGAAATGGAGAGACAGCCTTGGTGCTGTGCGAGCACTGCTCACCAGCAACCAAAACACTGGGGTGTTATCAACACCTTTCTGGCTACTCATACAAAACACAGCACTGTGAGGGCTACTGCAGGGAAAATTAACTCCATCTCAGCCAGACCCAGTACACCATGGATAGTTAAACTCAAGGAATGTCACTGAATGAGTAAAGTTTAGCTGTATGCACTGGCTTTTCTGTCATTGTCTTCTCTTCCTGCTAGGAAGATTTAAGTGGAACCCCTGGAGGCTTTGCTTATTAGTGTTAGGGGTTGAATTTATGTCTTCTTGGAAGTAGCTAAAAGCAAAAATAACAAAAACTGAATGCGTGAAATATTGTTTATACTAGAAATTGTTTTGTATGACTGTTCATTAGAGAAACATCCACATCCATTTTAAAGACTGGTACATTTCTTAGAGGTTTGGCACAGAGGAACTCCAGTGTGGAAATATGTATTTTGAAGTTTCTGAAGTTAATATAACATTGTACTTAGAGCTGGAGAACAATTCTGTAATGTGAAATGGCGCGGAGTATTTAACGGCTGTACACTGAATTTGTTCAGGAGGTCTGGTATGAACCACATGTCGCTGTGACACACTTCTGGCAAATCACAATTGCTATTTTTGTTTGCATTGAAGATGTATTGCTGTTAACTTCTTCTGTGTACTTGTTACTTTCACTAACACTTAATTTTTATTTGTTAATACATTTGGCTACTCTTCCCAGCGCTGTAGGTCAGGTTCTTAACAGATTGAATAAGCTTGGCAGGGTTTTTGGACTCATGAGCCGTGAAGAAGATTTTGCAGAACGCAGTCTTGAATCAGGGTGGGTTTTATTCCCCATTTATTTCTTCATCTTGTATTGATGCTAGTTCAGTCTTTTCTCTTTTGGAAGTTTTGATCTCTCAGCTCTGAAGAGCTTTTGAAAGAAAGGTCCATGCTGGATTTGAGGGGAAGAAAGCTTCAGTAGTATTTCTGAACTCCACTTAAGAAAAATTTAGACTGGTACACAAAATCATGAAAACTTCTTTTAAAGATTAAATAAGATGAGAGTGCAAACATAGTATATTTTTTAGACATACATTAAAATCAAGAGATAAGTGTCTTATTAGAGAGGCACAGAGACAAATTAGAGATGACACCCTTCTGGCATGGTAACAGTTGCCACTTTGTAATGAACGATTGAAAGATTTATAGCTTTTAGAGCTATTCATTACTCTGTAGACTAAGACTCGTGAAGTACTTGTTATGCCGCAGGTCGGGCAGACGTGTTGCTGGGGATGTGATTCCTGTTACAGATGCAGTTGGCACTTTTCTTCCCAGTCCTATTAGCAGTTCTTTTCCAGCAGTTTCACTCTACAGTTGACTCAGTTACCGTTAGCTGAGTTGGCAGCTCTCGTTTCCCCGGACCCAGTGCAGTACTATGCGGCTGCAGAATTTATTCTAGAATTATTTTCAAATGCTTTCAAGTCCTTTTTATCTCACTGGTCTTGTTGCAGAGCTATGGTTAACAAACCCCATTACAGACGGGCACTGGAAATAGTCTTATACTGAGAACAGAAGCAATAAGTGGTGGTGGCTCGTACTGGCTTCTGGGGAAGTTACCCATTTCTAGTTTCTGCAGAATCATTCCTGTAGTGACCAGTATTGCAGAAAAGTATATGCTTTCCTAGAAAGTAGCTTCCTAAAACCCCCTTGTTGTACTCCAGATTGTGTGCAACATGAAAGAGGAAGGAGGGAAAGACGAGCAGAGTGTGTTAGAAGGGGTGTGGTTAGTAGGTCGAGAGAGGTTCTCCTCCCCCTCTACTCTGCCCTGGTGAGGCCACATCTGGAATATTGTGTCCAGTTCTGGGCCCCACAGTTCAGGAAGGACAGGGAACTGCTGGAGAGAGTCCAGCACAGAGCCACCAAGATGATGGAGTGGAGCATCTCCCTCATGAGGAAAGGCTGAGGGAGCTGGGGCTCTTTAGCTTGGAGAAGAGGAGACTGAGGGGTCACCTAATTAATGTTTATAAATATGTTAAGGGCAAATGTCATGAGGATGGAGCCAGGCTCTTCTCAGTGATGCCCAATGGTAGGACAAGGGGTAATGGGTGTAAACTGGAACACAAGAGGTTCCGCTTAAATTTCAGAAGGAACTTCTTTACGGTGAGGGTGACAGAGCCCTGGGACAGGCTGCCCAGGGAGGTTGTGGAGTCTCCTTCTCTGGAGACATTCAAGACCCACCTGGACGCCTTCCTGTGTAATTTTGTTTAGGTGTTCCTGCTTTGGCAGGGGGATTGGACTAGATGATCTTTTGAGGTCCCTTCCAATCCCTGACATTCTGTGATTCTGTGGATGCTACTGTAGCTTCTTTACCTTCCTTTGAATCACAAAACCTGAATATTGTGTTGTGCAGTAACTTATTACAAATGTTTCCAGTACAGTCTCTGCATTTGTTGGCAAAGGTTCTCCATAGCACTTTCTCAATGCAGGGTGCTGGGTGTTTGGGTAGAAGTTGCTGGCTAATGAAAGGGGAGGTGATTCAAGATTCCCTTCTCTAAAATCCTGGTAAAAACATCATTGTCATGACATAGTTTTGTTGCATTGCTGTAATGTACAGATAAGTGTTTAAAAAAATCATTTAAAATAAGTAAAACCAGTGTTTTGAAATCTATGGTTAGCTCAGTGCTTGGCTAAACCAGTATTTGAGTACTTGAATAAATAAACAAACAGTTTTCAATGATGCTAAATCCCAGTGGCGTCCATTGACTCAGTAATGGTTGTGGCTAAATTCAGCTGCACGTAGCAGAGCTCCATGCCATTACAGATGACTTGGACTCCTTAATTCATTAAATTCCAAACCTCGAAGACGATTCAGCACTTAATAAGGTATTTGCAGGGCTGGATGAAATTAGTTTGCAATTGCATGTTATTTTTTTTTCCTAATAAATTCAGAAATTAGTAACTGTGACGTGTCCAAAGACCCTCAGGAGAAAGTATCCTGAGGAACAGAACTTTATAGCATGGGGTGTGCTTATTTAATTTCTGGTTTATAGTGTATTTTAATAGTGATTTTCTCAGAACTTTCTGGGACTTGACAGACAGACTTGAGGTAAAAGAAGATAAATTTTTGAATTAGGAGAAGTCTATAAAGAGTGAAGGGAGAGATTTTTCATTAATTTTCTCAGGATGAATATGCATTTAGACATAGATATTAGAGCCAGTCCTTGCAGCAACCTGCTAAATTTGCCAAGAAGCATTACCAATTAACGTAGTTAATTAACAAGAAGCTATGTTAAAATTAGTTTGGGGTTGGAGGAGGGGAGAGAGAGTGAATTGTAATTAGAAAAAGAAATCACAGCTGCTATTTAGAGAACTGGTAGGGAAGTTTGCAGGTCTCACTGTCGGAAGAAGCACTGCATTGCGGCTGTGCCTTGTTCATTCATTCCATTCTCAATTTTCTAAGAAAGAGCTACTTTGGTATTATGTATCACGATTTCCAAGCAATATTGATTGCCCTAATCAAATTTAACTTTCTGCAGGCTAACATAATAATAATAATAAAAAAAAAGTGTAATTTTTTGGAACTTCTCAGAAAGGTGTTTCTTGAACATCTAATGTTCAAGAAATTATACTGATTTTCTCCAGTTAAGGGTTTGGATCCTGCTGAGTAGAATTTGCTCAAAGAAAAATGCCGACCTTCCCAGCTTGTATTACCCTGCATACTGTTACTAAGCAAAGAGGAAAAATCAAGGCATTTATCTTTGCAAATTGAAATGAGTTTCACACCAGAAATACACAAAAGTTACCCATGAAGTAATGAATGTCTCAAATATATAATTTTATTTTCCCAATGAAAAATAAACTACAATTTATTTAATAGATTCCTGAGAAGGCCTGATGTTAGCCCAGGGAATTTTCAGGTCCTTCTCAAATATATTTCTTTATTTAAAAAATAAAATTGGGCATACAGATTAGGATGTGTGAAGCAAGCTTGCATCTTATGTTGACCACGGCACAGTGAGGCACATTACCAGTAGTCTGCATTTCAAAAGTTTTAACAGGATAATTATTCATGTGGTGGTATAGAGGAGGTATAGTTTATCCTGTTGAAAATTGTCCTTTCTTGGCTAGTGTAATCAAACATTTCCACAAAAGGTACCGAACATATGGCAAAGCTCCCCCTTACCAACGAATAGTGCACGTAGGGGAAAGGGTTTCCTGCTATGCCCTATAGTCAGAGTCACCATATGGTCCATTCAGCTTCAAGAAAGAGCAAATTCCAACCTTACTATTGAGACAGAAACTTGATTCATAGAAGCGCATGAGACCTGGACAACTGATACTCTGGTTTCGCCAGCCAGTGTTGTTTTGACCCTCTTGAGGTGAGATACTCTGGGTTTAGATGGTCAGGGCTTTCAGGTTTCCTTTCTCATGTACCCTCATAGAATCATAGAATCGTCATAGAATGGTTTGGGTTGGAAGAGACCTTAAAGATCACCCAGTTCCAACCCCCCTGCCATCAGCAGGGACATCTTCCACTAGACCAGGTTGCTCAAAGCCTCATCCAGCCTGGCCTTCAACACTTCCAGGGAGGAGCAGCCACAACTTCCTTGGGCAACCTGTTCCAGTGTCTGACCACCCTCACAGTGAAAAACTTCTTCCTAATATCTAATCTAAACCTCCTCTCTTTCAGCTTAAACCCATTTCCCCTTGTTTTGTCATTAACTGCCCTTATGAAAAGTCCTTCCCCAGCTTTCTTGTAGGCCCCTTCAGGTACTGGGAGGCCACTATAAGATCTCCCCGGAGCCTTCTCTTTTCCAGACTGAACAGCCCCAACTCTTTCAGCCTGTCTTCATAGGAGAGGTGCTCCAGCCCTCGGATCATCCTGGTGGCCCTCCTCTGGACTTGTTCTAGCTGCTCCATGTCTCTCTTGTGATGGGAGCTCCAGAACTGGTCCATCCTTACAGTTCCAGCAAATCCTGATCTTTTCTGCTCCTTTTGTATTACCTTGTGGATGTGTACGCTGATCCCTATTACCTTCACTGCACCTATTCAACCAGATTTTAAGTTTGTTGAATATATGAGTGTTTTTACTCTGATCCCCACTGGCCTCACTGTACCTATTAGGAGTATGTGGAGTACGTGAGTACGCTAAGTTATAATACAACTAAAAAAAAATCTAATTACACAATGCCTAGTTTTCAATTCAGCCAGACAAAACCAACAAGTGTACTGCTTCCCTATAAAATAGCTTTCTGGAGGTCTTTTTAAGACCAAGGGTTGAGTGTACACTGGGTTAGCCATACTGCTCATTGGTATTTTTTAAAGATATGCTGGCAAAAGTTTTGTGGTACAGTTTAGGTCACACATTTTGATATTATTTAAAGAGATGGGACTGAGCCACCAAAGGAATGGGACCTTCTGCTTATGCCCAGTCAGTTTATAAGTAAGGTCAGTGAGAAACTCTATTGTAGATCTGCAGAGACAATATCTGTGAAGACCTCTGGTTGCTGTGTTTATATCTTAAACACATGGATGAGCAGTTGTCTAATGTCTCTGTGGCTCTTGTGAATCACAGAATCACACAAAATTGCCTTGGTTGGAAAAGACCTTTAAGATCATCCAGTCCAATCATTAACCCAACACTGACAAGTCCCTGACTAACCCATGTCCCTCAGCACTATGTCTACACGACTCTTCACTCCCTCCAGGGATGGGGACTCCACCACTGCCGTGGGCAACCCCTTCCAATGCCTGAGAACCCTTTCAGCAAAGAAATTCTTCCTCACATCCAATCTCAACTGCCCTTGGTGCAACTTGAGGCCATTTCCTCTTGTCCTGTCACTCGTTCCTTGGTTGAACAGACTAACACCCACTTCTCTCCACCCTCCTTTCAGGGAGTTGGAGAGAGCCAGAAGGTCTCCCCTCAGCCTCCTTTTCTCCAGGCTCAACAACCCCAGTTCCCTCAGCCATGAACTCATCACACTTGTGCTCCAGCCCCTTCCCCAGCTCCGCTGCCCTTCTCTGGACACGCTCCAGCACCTCCATGTCCTTCTTGGAGTGAGGGGCCCAAAACTGAACCCAGCACTCGAGGTGCAGCCTCACCAGTGCCCAGTACATGTCCTGTTCCTGCTGGCCACACTATTCCTAATACAGGCCAGGATGCCATTGGCCTTCTTGGCCACCTGGGCACTCTGCTGACTCATGTTCAACCAACACCCCCAGGTCACAGACTCACAGAATGGTAGGGGTTGGAAGGGACCTCAGGAGGTCATCTAGTCCAACCCCCCTGCCAAAGCAGGTTTCCTACACTCTCTGCTGAGCAACTCCAGCCACTCCTCCCCAAGCCTGTCACGTTGCTGGGGGTTGTTGAGGTCAAAGTGCAGAACCTGGCATTTGGCCTTATTGAAATGCATGTGAAGTGCATATGTAGGTAGTGAAACTAGCTTGGTGTCTTCTATACACCTTAATTCATTACTTATTGCTCTGGTTGCATTCAAGAAAGGTTAGAAGAGATAATATTTTTACTCTTTTTTAAAAAAAAAAAAAAGATTTGCTTTTTAGTTTAACATAACATTTCCTTGACTTTTTAATGCAGTCAATACATCCTGAAAAGGTCTATATGTACAAGCAGTTCTATTTAAAGGATTAGTAGAAATGACATTAATAGCAAATCTAGTAGCTTCTGCTTCCCATTCTCCATTAGAAATCATGATCCTTTGTTTTTGCTGACATAATTACCTTCATATGAGCCAGTTCTAACAAGGCAGAATTAAGAGTTCACATTATAAATGAGCAGCAGGAACAGATGGACTGAGAAAATAGTCAGGTTTCATGCAAATATCAATAAAGGTGATTAGTAAAAGCAATAAAAGCATTTGGCTCATATTTTCCTTCCTATTATGAAGGACTTGCCTAACTGGAAAGGTGTTGAGGCCAATTGGAAGTCCAGAGAGTCAGATGTTCTGGTTCTGGACATTGCAAAGTCAAGTTTTGATTTGTGAGAAGATGACACTGCCATGAGTGGTGTCACACTGCCAGGCCCAATATTAAAATTCATCATTTTCACAGATATGTTTAGCTAAAGGGCTGAAAGCATTACATTTCATCCAGTGAAACAGACACTGAGCCGAGGAGCTTAAATTTGATTAAAACACTTTTGTAACGAGGTAAAATGGGATTAGAGACCCTTTTGGGGGCATGGGTTTGCTTGGGTGTCAGTTTTCTGGTTATGAACTTCCACTTGCTGGTTCCCCTGGCTACAAGCTTGCCCACCATGCCTCTCTCCTTACTCTTCCTGGGGGTATCAGTCTTCTGCAATGCTTTGAGTTTTGTTTTGTGGTTGTGGTGGTTTCACTGGGCTAGCACGGGGCCAGCACCGGGCTAGCAGGCAAACACAGCCGTTCGCTCACTCCTCACCCTCCAGGGGACAGGGGAGAGGATTAGGGCAAGGAGACTCGTACGTTGAAATAAGAACAATTTAATAATTGAAATAAAACTTAAAAAAATAATATTAAAATAATAGTGATAATAATAACAGTAACAAAATATGCAAATGAGTGACACCCAGTGCCATTGCTCACCACGCACTGACCAAGCCCGGCCCATTCCCAGATAATGATCCTGGAGGAGTGACAATCCTGAACCAAAACTGCGATCCCTGAGGTGCGAGAGCCCGAGTGAAAGTCGGAGAGAGCAAGAGAGGAAGAGCCCCTCATGAATATACTGCCCATGGCGTTATATACTATAGGATATCCCATTGGCAGAGCCAAATGCCAATTTAGCTTATTAATTAAATATTCCTCTCCCCCTTAGATCTTGCGCTTGACAGGGAGGAGAGCAGCAGAGCCTCTGGCAACATAGAAGATAGGAAACAGCTGGAATATATGTATCAGATGTATAGCACATGTCTCCATATTCCTGTCCAGGATTTTGGGGAGAGAAACGTTGTACTTTATGTAGCATTTGCTTCTTGACTCACATGTGCTCTGGACTCATTGGAACAGCAACACACACGTTTGGACATTATTTGTGTGTGCTCCACAGGTGCTTTGGAGTTGCTGCCCATGTAGTTGATGCGCACGCACGCTGCGGGTTGAATTTATGGACAGCCAAATCAAACCGATAGCTCAGTCTTGCCTCTCAGCTATCTGGAAAAATATAAGAAGTCCTCAGAATTTATCTCAATGTAGTTTCTTAACAGATATCTGGGGAAACCTAGGCAGCCCTTACTTACATCAGCTGGTTAAGATCACTTCCCTGTTTTTCTCACACACTCTGAGCTGCTCAGCATCACGCCAATGTCATCATATATTTTATGTGGGGATACTAAGTGTATGTGTGAAAAGTTATATTTACTGTTGAGAGCAAAAACGATTTGCCAGTCAGGTAAAGCCTACTATATAGAAAGGCATCCAGTAATTTTATTGTTATTTCTTATTTACTAATTAATTAACACCTGGAAGAAAACAATTCTTCACTTAAAATTCAGTTAGCGAAAGTCTTGCACTTGTGAATACAGGAAATGCCCATTGTTCCAAGTCCTGAGGCAGAGTGAGGCGATACAGTAAGATCTTTAATGGCAGTAGGCTTTTCCATTGTATGTTTTAGATTTACCTTCCTGGAAGAAAATCTATCATGACTGTCCCTGACTCTCATATATATTTCTAGCTCTTAATGTAGGGTCTTGTGATGAATTCAAATGAATTTTTGAAAAATAATACTAAAGCGTATTTGCATATAGTAGATCTCATTATTTTTTAATAACTTTGAAATACCATACATTTAATTATTTTTTCTTCCACTTAATAACATTTTTTCTCCTCATTATTAACAAAGGATATAAAATTTTGGCTGTAATCTTGGTTTCCTTAGTCTTACTGTAACCATTAAGACTTCTAGCCAGAACCCACTCTCATTTTTTTTTGCAGGCTGTTCTGGGAGGGCAGGAGAGCTTTCTCAGCTAGAACCAAAGCTTCATGCATTTCACTTAGCTCGTGATCGATTTTGTTGCTGCTCACTGTTGATACTGTATTGAAGTTGTATTTTTATTGTATGTGCTGTGGTGGTTGGCAATCTAGAAATGTGTTAAATAATATTGATTTCTTTTTTCCCCCACTCAGCAAGCATTTTATTTTACTCTGTCTCTAATACTATTTTAAGTATCATTTACTGGTTTTATTTTCTTTCTTATTTACGACTTGGCATCTCATAGAGCAAGGGGCCATCACAGTGCGTGGAGAGAAGTCCTGACATCGAGATTACTCACAAGAATATACTTTCCAATTTTGATGCTAACTGCCTTTAGATAGCAACAAGATGAGTTTGTATATTATATTCTTATGACATCTTTAAATAGTAGGTTTGCATATTTGTCTCAGGAAAATAAAAATTATTTTGCATTTTCACTGCAGTCTATGTAAATTATCAGGCAGTCACCCTAAATGGGTGTTTTGACAAATCAACTTCCATACAAATCAACTTCCTTCCTGGACTTCCAAGGGTCAACAAGATGACACAAGAAGACCTGTCTATTTCTGATATCTTTCACAATAAATACATACATTTAATTTTTTTTTGCTTCATGATAAAATGTGGGTCTATCTATTAAAAGTAACTTTTTCTGAATTGTTTTTGTTTGACATACAAAGTTATTGGGGAAAGGAAGGCTGTCCTTCCTAGGAAATAAAGATGTTCTTTGAAGTGCAAGTCCTGCCTAATGCTACAGAAGTTGTTACTGCATCCTAGAGCTGTCCACAGCTTTCTTGTGGTCTTAGCCTGAGTTGGAAACCTGTGCTGAGCAGTAAACCACGCCGAGGAGAATGAGGTACAGAAAACAGCTGGATGCTAAAGCTGTGGTTTCTAACAGGAGTTTTCATGGCTTCTGTTAAGGGAGCACAATGGCCTTTTCAGTGATGGTAATTGTCTGTTTATGTTGAGACTTTTCTTGAAATAATAGTAAGAGGTTAGTTTTTAAATCAACAGAGGTTAATATGTTGGTTTATTGTCACCATTTATTTGTTTCACTTTTGCTCTGTACGGATTTGCAAACTCTGAGTTGTTTCAGGCAGCGAAGTCTTTTTTTTTTTAATAAATAGTGCTTCTATACTAAATTTTGCACAACTGTTGAAGTGTTTCATTTTGGAGGAAAAATGTAGACTTCAGGTTGGGCTGTTATGGCACCTTCTATGAAGCTCTGTGTGTGTGTGTGAGGGGAAGAGGTTAACTGTTTTTCCTGAAAATATTTTTTATTTAAAATTCTGTACAAAAATTTTCAGGAGAAATTATGGAAAAATACTAGCACTTGGGTTTTTTTTTCATTAGAAATGTTTTGTATCTTGTTGAATAGAAAGGGGTGAAAGAGAAGCAATTCATTAACTTCTAATGGATTTCCTTTTTGTGTAGGAGAGTAGGAAGGGATAGAAAAAGGGAGTTTGGAGAATGCGTGGAAACCCCTCCATGGGGGCAGGAGCACTCACATTTTTCACTTGATTTTCCTTCCATGAAGACTAATGAAACCTGACCTTGGATCCAGTTCTCCATAATTTGAAGTTGTCGTTAGGTGAATACATGAATTTCCAAGGGAAAGGTACAATACAAAACTTCCCTGTGGACAAACATAAAACAGTCCAGAATTTATTGCTCGTAGGACTGAAAACTTAACTGTTTATTTAAAGAATATTAATTTCAATAATAATACCGTAGTTTGAATCATTACACACATATTCTATATATATGTATAAATAGAATCTTTTTTTTGTTGTTACACTCATCCTTCTCTTACCTTTTTGGGTCCTGAGGTTGATGGTACCTGTATTCCTGAAGAAGCAGCCAGAGGTTGCAGTGAATTATTAACATCCTCCAGTTCTTTGGTCTACTTGAGGCTGTTTTTGTGTTTTCTGATACACTTTTTCTCCTCACTGTTTCTTAACTGGTGTGCATCTACATAGTACAACTGTATTTGCTGTATGTGTATTTTACGTATATTTACATGTATTAGCTGCATGTGTTGGATTTGTTTTTTGATCTCTTTGTTGCTTCTAAAATTGCTTTTCCCACTCCCAGGTCTGCATTTCTTTGACCTACCACTGATGAGCTGTTTATGGCTCTGGATCTCCAGTGTCAGCCTGTGGCCTTTTTCTTCCCATGCTTCTTGTCCTCCACACAGTATCCCATGTCCCATCTTTCAAAGGCTTCTCCTGTCATTTTAGGCTTATATTCCTCTGTGCCATGTCATAAATACTACGACATAAATAATCATACTTCGTTTTACCACAGATAATTACTTCTTAGTGGTCTTATATACAAATTATGGTTATAACATAACCATAAGTAAAACAAATTGGGCCTAGCCACCTGCTCATTAGGAAATTTACTGATTAAATAAAGGAGCAAAAATGAAGCTTCTTGGAGCCCAAGACAAGTTGAGACTGACTTTCCTGAGCTGCAGCACTATGATGGACAGTGATTATGGTAGAGCCTGAAGAATGAAAAGCTTTGATGTTGAATATGGAAATTTGGACTGTTTTTAGAAAAGCATTTTCCCAGGCTGTTTTGGCTGGGAATTAACATTGATGACTTTGGGTATCATCAGTGAGCAGCAGTTCTCACCCTTTTTCAGTGTGCAGACCACTTTGAGATATATTGCTATGGGTGTTTGTACTCACTGCTTCCAATCCTGTTGGATTCCAAACCAGTTCTGTTTAACATCTTTATCAATGATCTGGATGAGGGAATGGAGTGCACCCTCAGTAAGTTTGCAGACAACACCAAGCTGTGTGGGAGTGTTGATCTGCTTGAGGGTAGGAAGGCTCTGCAGAGGGATCTGGACAGGCTGGATGGATGGGCCAAGGCCAATTGTATGAGGTTCAACAGGGCTCAGTGCTGGGTCCTGCACCTGGGTCACAACAGCCCCATGCAACACTACAGGCTTGGTGAGGAGTGGCTGGAGAGCTGCCTGGTGGAAAAGGACCTGGGGGTGTTGGTCAACAGCAGCTGAGCATGAGCCAGCAGAGTGCACAGGTGGCCAAGAAGGTCAATAGCATCCTGGCTTGTATCAGAAACAGTGTGGCCAGCAGGACTAGGGAAGTAATTGTCCCCCTGTACTCAACACTGGTGAGGCTGCACCTCAAGTACTGTGTTAATTTTTAGGCCCCTCTCTACAAGAAGGACATTGAGACACTGGAGTGTGTCCAGAGAAGAGCAACGGAGCTGGTGACAAGTCTTATGAGGAGCAGCTGAAGGAGCTGGGGTTGTTTAATCTGGAGAAAAGGAGGCTGAGGGGAGACCTTCTCGCTCTCTACAACTACCTGAAAGGAGGATTAATGAGGTGGGGGTCAGTTTCTTCTCCCAGGTGATAGGAGAAGAGGAAACTCCTCAAGTTGCACCAGAGGAGGTTTAGATTGGATAGTAGGAAAAGTTTCTTCACCAGAAGGGTTCCAAGGCATTGGAACGGGCTCCCCAGGGAAGTAGTTGAGTCACCATCCCTGGAGGTGTTTAAAAGACATGTAGATGTGGTGCTTAGGGACACGGTTTAGTGGTGGACTTGGCAGTGCGAGGTTAAATGTTGGACTTGATGATCTTAAGGACCTTTTCCAACCAAAACAATTCTATGATTCCATGATTCTGTGTTTCTAGAATAAAGACAATGTGGAAAAGTGAAGCTAGAAAGGATGAAGGCATGTTGGGGGAGTTAAACTTCAGAGCTAATGTTCAAGCAGAGTATTATTTATGTCTAATGCTGCAGTTGCATGCAGGATGATTTGCAGATGCATGGAAGACGTTAATCCCAGTTCATTTATAATCTAAACTGGACACAATGCAGGGTGCAGCACTGGGGCAGCAAGCGAAGGGAGATGGCAAAGCAGATGGCGAGGTGACAGTAGTAAAATAACGTGGCAAATGTGTATTTTCAGTGTCTGTTTCAGTATCACTGACCCGTGTTTCTAAACCAGACTTACTCCTTGTTGCCGTCAATAATTTACAATGTCTGGCCAAGTCTTTATTTTAGAATCTATTTGATAACCTAATTCTCCTCACTCCATTGGTTTCCGACCTGATTTTCATTCTTGACTCAGATGGTTTTCTTAATAACTTAACTAACTACAGTTGCCAGTAATTGATCCTTATTAAACTTTTTTTTTTAATGTATCTCAGTATTTTTGCCACCCATCTGCTTTTAAACTGCCCATTTGTATGGATTCTATCCACAAATATTTTGTGGCTCATTTGATTCTCCGCATAATTAATTAATTGCCTCTCACTTAGTTTTCTGCATATCTAATCTACTGCCACATAATTAACAAAGTCTTTAATTCCTTATTAATTATTTACTGTTCTTTTGAATATATGAATTAATTGACTGTTTAAATTTGCTGCTGTGCTGATTTGACATCTAGTTAATTGTTTTGATTAATCAATTAATTAGCTGCTTAATCTCTGCTTAAAAGTATAACCCCATGACTGCCTTGCAAATGTTCTAGCGCCCTTCCCTATTCTCTTATCATTCAGTGCTATCATCTCATCCACATTTGGATGCTCAACTTAGTGTCCAAACACATGTGGACCTTTTGGGCTTACATTTATCCCTCTGGTGAAGCCATCTGTGATGCTCTTGATATCTCTGATCTTCCTCCAAATGTGGGTTTTTTTCCATGTGTCACACTGCTCATCCACTTGGACCTCAAGGGAGATCCAACTCTGCTTATTTATACCAAAATGCAAAGGGGTCAATCAGGAAGAAAAACATTACAATATTGAGGAATGAAAATCCACAAGGTAAATGTGATACAAGAACAAACCCGGAGAGTTGTGCGTTTTTATGGCTCATAGGGTGAGGATGTTTCGGATGCAGTAAAGCTGCTGAAGATGTTTGTGGTAATTTGATGTAGCTGATAAAGTTCTGAAACTATATTTATGTACAGCTCCTCCACTAGACTTACTTGTTGAGGCTATTTTTCTCTGGTTCTTCAGTACAAAAGAATTTTAGTAGAAAAGAACATTTTTCTTCACAGTTTGCTTTATTTATGTGCTAATCTTGGAATTAAGGTTTCACAACTGGTTAGAGTAGAAACTGTTGTTCTCTTTGGGGACGAGGCCTTTGAAAGAGGTGTTGCCTTAAAAAATAGTTTGATGTTATATATCAGAAAAAAGCCAACAGAAAACATACCTGATATTATGAAAACGTCTTCAAAACGTTTTTTTAAAGTTTTCCACAAAGTGTCAGCTGCTTTTCAAAGGTATTAAATTGTGGCTTCTTATACAGTGGAAATGAGAGAAGTAAAATGGCTTTATCAAGCATGTAACATGAAATGTGGGGAGTACATTTATGGCTTTAAAATAAGGTGCTAAGTTGAATATTACATTTAAGAGCAAGAGAATAACCGGGTCAGAATCAAAATTGGTTGGACTGGCTCTTGTGTTGGGTGCTCTCCTAATTTATTGTCTGGTGTTGACCAATCTATAAACTTAATTGTGAGTGTTGTTGCCAGAAATACAATACTTTTGGAACATATGAGAATGTATAAAAACTCTGTTCTCAATGAAAATTTTCAAATGCTTAGTATGATAGGTTATACTGTTATGTATTTGAAAAGTTGCAGTATGCATTATATCTGTCTAAAATGAAATGTTTAGCATGATCATATGACTGCAGAACCCTATTATTCAGTAAAAAGCTGGAGCTGGTAGAGCAGTTACCTGGATTCTAGAAGCAATGATGCACTGGCTGCCCAGCTCCTCATGACAGGACAGGGGGTGATGGTTTTAAATTAAATGAGGGTAGATTCAAGACTAGAAATAAAAAAGAAATTTTTTCCAATGAGGGTGGTGAAGCACTGGCCCAGGTTGCCGGGAGAGGTGGTAGATGCCCCATCCCTGACCCATTAAAGGTCAGGTTGGATGAGGCCTTGAGTAACTTGGTCTAGTGGAAGATGTCCCTGCTCATTGCAGGGGGGTTGGACTACATGACCTTTAAAAGTCCATTCCAACCCAGACCATTCAATGTTCTATGACTGTGGCAGCTCAATCTCTGATCACTAGCGTGGGACCATAAACACCAAGTGCACGTGTACGTACCCACCTGCAGATGACTAATTTTAGATGTCTTAATCCTGAGCTGACTCCTTCCCCGAGGTGTTTTTGTTTAAACACTTTGTCAAGAAGGCACCAGCTGACGAGAAGTCATCTTTAGCAGTGGTCTCCGTGCCCGAATGTATGGAACTCGCTTCTCCGATGGAAAACATTGGAGAATATGTAGAAGTTAATATTTCAAGGGACTGGATGCAAGAATCTGCTAATATTTTTTGTCTCCAATTTCTGTGAAACTTATTATCATGGCAACTCACCATGACAAAATGCTAGGCAGTACACACAACCTCGTAGCTTGCCTTTTTACTCTAAGGGTAGAGGTAAAGAACTCAAAGTTGTTTGCTTTGCTTTGTTTACCTTTAGCAAATAAACTGGAGGCTTTTTCAGGGCTGTTTTACAATACATTGAGTCTAATTCATAAAGAATCTGAAACAGTTGGATTCACTGAACATGGAGTGATTAATAATGAAAAGACAAAAGATAAGGTGGTTGTTATTCCTCTGATGCTGTTTAATTAGTTTGTGATAGAATGAGTGTGTGCAATGTATGGATTATCTCTTAGTCTATATGTGTTTCTGAAGAATGAAGCTTTACTCTCAATATTTCCAGGCAGTGCCTGATACAAAAGCTACTAATAACTATAATTAATATTAAGTATGTAAGTATTACATTTCAGGGAGAATATTTATTAAAACTAAGCATGAAAGTTAGATAACTCAGTGGATCAAAACCCTAATGATATTCACAGTGGAGATTTGCCAGTGCAAAAAAATATTTTGAAAAGAGGTACAATCTGAATGAAAAATGAGCTTTTTAAAAACTTTAAAAAAATAGGAGGAGATGTGTCAAAACATGATATAGGAGGAATATGTAAGGAAGTGATATATATGGGAAACTAAAATTTTTATCATCAAGAAATATATATTTATTGACAATATTTCTTAGTAGTGAGAAAAAATATATGTCAAAACCCTATGGTCTATGGGAATTATTAGAGGAGGTGAAACAGCTGAGCCTGCAGGAATATAGTTCCCATTCAGCTCTATCTCATTGCATTTTTATGTCAACATAAATCTACTGATTCAGTGAAATTCAGCCCACACCTTGGTTTTTGGGTCTAACTGAAGCTGTGCAAGCAGAAGTCCGTACATTTTAGAGTTCCTGGTTTATTTACTGCTGATAGAGCATTATTCCAGTGTGGTACAGAGGATGACATGGTTATTCTTTATAATATTTGATATTTTTTAAAAACTAAAAATTTTTCCCTGGCTTCCTGTATGTTTAACAGCTCACTCTCAAATTTAACTTGAATTTCATAATAGTGCCTTTAACTAGAATTTTAGTATTCCTTTTCTTTGATTTTCTTTCTTTAAATGTAGAAGAATCACACACAAAAATGTGATGACCCACTTGTATAAAAACATGTCACAACTGGTTTCATCAGGTTTGGGATTTGAGAGACAACATTTCAAATAAAAAACATCTCACAGAATCACAGAATCACAGAATATTGGGGATTGGAAGGGACCTCAAAAGATCATCTAGTCCAACCCCCCTGCCAAAGCAGGAACCTAAACAAAATTACACAGGAAGGCGTCCAGGCGGGGCTTGAATGTCTCCAGAGAAGGAGACTCCACACCCTCCCTGGGCAGCCTGTCCCAGTGCTCTGTCACCCTCACTGTAAAGTAGTTTTTTCTCAAGTTTAAGCGGAACCTCCTGTGTTCCAGCTCACACCCATTGCCCCTTGTCCTATCGTTGGGCATCACTGAGAAGAGCCTGGCTCCATCCTCCTGACATTCACCCTTAACATATTTGTAAACATTAATTAGGTCTCCCCTCAGTCTCCTCTTCTCCAAGCTAAAGAGACCCAGCTCCCTCAGCCTTTCCTCATAAGGGAGATGCTCCACTCCCTTAATTATCTTCGTGGTTCTGTGCTGGAGAGCAACAACAACTCTGGCTTCACATGTACAAAACCACGTTGAATACTGACTTATCTCTTTTTTTTCAGGTGTTTACTTTTCTCTCTTTCTATTAGAAGGAAAAGTTATGAAAATAGGTAAAAGGTAAAAGATATCTCTACCTTTCTGCAAGATTAGGCATGTGTGTGATTTGAGTAGTTGTGGTTGACAAAAGGGATGGAGGCACAATACCAGAAACCATTAATTTGTCGTGGGTTTGTGTTGCACTCAGCTTCAGCAGCCTGTTTCTTAATGATTATATGTACTTGCTAACATTTGAAAGCCGTAAGAGAGACTGCATTGTTTAGACTGGAAATAAAATCAGCCTAAAAATTAGATTGGCATTGTTTTAGCAAAACTTTGGAAAAATAACTGTAAGTGCTAAACAGGGAAAATTGGCTTCCTTTACTACTTTCTCTCCAATTTAGAATTTATTTAGAATTTCAGTTTATTTGAAAATTACATTTTGGGAGAAGCTTAATGTTCAACAATCCTATACTTTAATTACATAGTATTAAATTTTGCTTAATTGTGAAACAACACATAGAACTTTTTGACATATCAACAAAACATTACCAGCAGCTTTCTTTTGAAATCTAAATATCCACAGGAAAAAGCAGGTGCTGAGACATTTCAGAATGCTCAGTCATTTTACAAAACTCCCCAGAAAGACAATGGAGTGTTTTAATGGATAAATTAGAAACAATTTAGCTGTTATTATTTAACTAAGAAATAATCCTGTAAGAAACTGAACAGCAGATTATTTTTACGTCTGTGTATGTGCCTCAGTATTTTCAGAAAAAATAACAGAATTCTGTCTTTGAATTTGACTTAAAATAGCCCAGAAGTATCTTACAGCTTTCCAGAAAGTAGGGACTTGCCTGTACAGACAACCCAACAGCATCACCTCTGCCCTGCAGCACCTGAGCATTCAACTAGGTAAAATTAACACATATCCTTGATTGAAACACTAAGCTTGGTCTTAGAGGGTTTCCTTTGTCCAGCTCTTGAGTAGGGAATTCATTACTGAAACAAACACTTGCTTTTTCATTGCAGTTACAGCTTAGATATTTCAGATAATTCATTTGTATGGCAGGGGAGGTAGCTGAGTTTCAAACCTGTGGAATAAAACAAAAAGTGCTGCCTGGCAGAAGAGGACCTGGGGGTGTTGGTTGTCAGCCAGCTGGGTGAACATGAGTCAGCAGTGTACCTGGGTGGCCAAGAAGGCCAATGGCATCCTGGCTTGTATCAGAAATAGTGTGGCCAGCAGGACAAGGGAAGTGATTGTCCCCTTGTACTCAGCACTGGTGAGGCTGCACCTTGAGTACTGGGTTCAGTTTTGGGTCCCTCACTCCAAGAAGGACATGGAGGTGCTGGAGCATGTCCAGAGAAGGGCAACGGAGCTGGGGAAGGGTCTGGAGCACAAGTGTGATGAGTTCACAGCTGAGGGAACTGGGGTTGTTGAGCCTGGAGAAAAGGAGGCTGAGGGGAGACCTTCTGGCTCTCTCCAACTCCCTGAAAGGAGGGTGGAGAGAGGTGGGGGTCAGTCTCTTCTCCCAGGTAACAAGCAATAGGACAAGACGAAATGGCCTCAAGCTGCACCAGGGGAGGTTTAGATTGGATGTGAGGAAGAATTTCTTTACTGAAAGGGTTCTGAGGCATTGGAAGGGGTTTCCCAGGGCAGTGGTGGAGTCCCCATCCCTGGAGGTATTTAAAAGACATGTAGATGTGGTGCTTAGTGACATGGTTTAGAGGTGGAATTGGTAGTGTTAGGTTTATGGTTGAACTTGATGATCTTAAAGGTCTTTTCTAACCAAAGCAAAATCTTTGTAATGTACTGGAGCTACCTCCTGATTATGTTTTGGTAGACTTGTGGTTTGAGCACTCTGAAGGGCAGCATGCTCACCTATATAATATGGCAAGTCAGAGTCGACTTTGTCCAGGTCACTTCTATATGAGATGTAATACTGTATTTGATTAAAAATGTTCCAGACTTACACTTGGTCCTAACTTGATCTTCAAGAACTGGAGCACTAAGTTTCCCTTTAATTCCTCTTTCCCAGTGTCAACTGGGAGCCACAGAAACCAGAATGAAACTGGTCCTTTAAGGCAGCATCAACCCGAAGTCCAAACTCTCATTTTCATAGGCTTGTTTATAACTGAGGGGCTCCAGAAGGACACGCAGTAATGCTGGATAACCATAGCTATGCATCAGTAGTGTTTCTGAGAACTTTGCTTGCGTTGCTTAAAAATATGAAATAAAAGACATCACAAAACTTAACACTACAATGGGCAGCGTCAAGTTCTGCTCCTTCTGCTCTTTGGCAGCAACTGCCTCAGCTACAGAGTGCAGGAGCACAGCAAGGTCTGTCTGTCCCTGTGTTGTATCTCATCGATGCATCCTTGTCTTCTGTCCTCACACCTCTTTCCTATAAATAGCAGATTTCTCCCAAGAAACGTACCTGTCAAGGAATGAGGGAAAAGGTGTGGGAAACGACACAGGACAGGAGAGCCGAGTGAGGATGGCTTTGATGGGGAAAGGAAAAAAGATAATTGAGGAAAGATGAAGAACATGGGGATTTAAGAGTTGTTTTCACAACTTGATAGTGTGTTATAGATTAGCTTTCAGAAATAGAATTGCTTCTTAAATAGTTCTACAATTCGAAGCATGCTGTTAAAGTTTAAATTCCCCTTGATGGTAACATCTGGCCCTCTGATTATTGTCCTATTAACTGACAAATCGGAATTAGAGCCCTGAGTGCATGGGTGAAGCTAAGCTGCAGTAGCAACAGCTTGTTCTCTGTCTGAGGCAGCCTTCTCGCTTCGGCAGAGTCCTGGGCTGCCAGATGTTGTCTTTGATCTGAATCGTTGACTTAGTCCTTAACAAATCCTTAAGTGTAACACCACGTCCCGAAGTTAGTGAGTGCCAACTTGTTTGTGAGGCACATATTAAGTGACTAATATGAATTTTGGAGGATCAGAAACATAATCTTGTTCTCATATATTAAAATTAATTGAGACTAATTAATTCCGATCTTTTAGATGAAAACATTGTTTGAGCGCCTTGCTGGAATTAATCCAAATGTGGACCTTTAATCTGGCCTCATTTATATCTGGCAAGCAGGTACCAAGATTAACTGGGTAAATACATAGATAAAAGAACATTTAGGCTATTGAATCTTTGACTGAGAAGTGTTCATTGTTAAATACAGAGCTGATGCTCCAATGCAGTGATGGCAAATCCAGTTCTAGCTTCTGTTCCTCACTCTCCAACTCAATAACTGTTCCTCTCTTGCCTTGGGCAGACTCCTAGTCTTTAACTTTAGAAAGTGGAGGGTTTCTGAAAGGTCCATATGAAATCAGGAGGATCTGTGGGAGAAGGTGAGAGCATCAAGGCAATTATATCTTCTTTATTCTCCCTAACTACCATGTGGTCTGCTGAAACAGGACAATGAAATGACTTGCTCTGTTTCCATTTATTGTGATTTGCTTTGAGGAGGCGAGCGGCAGTTAGTCCAATCGTTAAGATGTTTAGTAATTTCCTAACTTACGTAAAGTGTAACCCTGACCGTAAGTCGTTCGTGGCACTCTGTGTTAGGTGTTAGCAAATAAAGTCTGTAAGTCAGAGCTGGTTTTCCTTCAAGCCCAGTGCAGGGCAGAAACCTGTTTCTTCTTGCCTAAGTGACTTCTCTTCTGGAGCACTTGTCCCAGGTTTGCTGGAGAGGATCCCATCGGAGCTACCATCTCATTCAGACAGAGCCTTGACAACTTTTCTGCTCTTAGCTTCTGCTCACAAAAGGATCAAGAGGTACCCTGATGAGACAGCTCAATACAGAAAAACCTGAATTCTTTTGTACACTTAATAGACAGTGTTTTGTAGTCATAAATGGCCTAAAAAGTGTGTCTCTATCTTTCATATACATGATGACTATAAAAGGATTTATAAAAGTCCTGAGCTTAAAAAATAATGGAAAATTTAAGAAGTCCTATGTCTGCCACGTATTAACTTTTAAAATTTTTCTTCTTGCTTTTCATTCCTCTTCTGCATGTCTGCAGCATCCAGATTCTGATAATATTGTAAAATTTATAAATGAAAATATAGGAAGTGATGGCTAGTGTATTGGCAAGTCCAAACTGTGGCTTGTGAAGTATTTCATATTATAAAGTTTATTTCTAATAAAATAAGACCAGTAGACATCTCCTTCTGAAAGCACTGGGTTCAGAATGGAATGGCTGAGAGAGTTGGGGTTGTTCAGTATGGAGAAAAGGAGCCTGAGGGGAGACTTATCACTCTCTACAACTACCTTAAAGGAGGCATTAGCGAGGTGGGTGTGTGTCTCTTCTCCCAGGTAACTAGTGATAAAACAAGAGGAAATGGCCTCAAGTTGCACCAAAGGAGGTTCAGATTGGATGTCAGAAGTACTTCTTCACTGAAAGGGTTCTCACTGGAACAGGCTGCCTGGGGAAGTGGTTGAGTAACCATCCCTGGAGGTATCTAAAATACGGGTAGATGAGGTGCTCAGAAATGTGGTTTAGTAGTGGACAGCTATGATGGTCTCGATCTTTGGACTTGATGATCTCAAAGGTCTTTGACAACCAAACGATTCTATGATTCTAAGTTCAATTCAATGCACTGCTAAGAATCCATAGAGAAAGTTTTTCTGAATAGTTCTTGTTTAGAGAAACGTTTCATGCCACAAATTTCTTTCTGATAGAACAGCACAATTGGGAATGAAGGTGGAAGGTTGCTGGTGGGAGGCTGAACACCAGTGTGCTCGGTGCCTCTGCCTGAAGGACAGCTTCTTAGTAGACAATAGTGAGAAAGTAGAGATTCATTTTTAAAATCTCAGGAGAGCAATGATGCAGAAAGGTCTAAAAGCAGCACATGAGGCAATACTGTCTCTTACTATAGCAGGAAAATGAAAATTCAAGCCACAAAAATACAGTGGATGGAGAACATATTCGTGGGGAAATTATCATGCAGTCAAAACCAGCAAATTGATAGTACCACAGCCAGGACTTCCCTTGGATTCCTTCCTTGCCTATAAACCATTATGATGAATTAGTTTCCTTTAATTCCAACACAAATACTCTTCCTGAAAGAGATCTTATTTAGGATTTTATGCCTCAACAACCCCCAGCAGCACAACAGGCTTGGGGAGGAGTGGCTGGAGAGCTGCTCAGCAGAGAGCACCTAGGGGTGTTTGTTGGTTGATAGCCAGCTGAAAATGAGTCAGCAGAGTGCTCAGGTGGCCAAGAAGGCCAATGGCATCCTGGCCTGTATCAGAAATAGTGTGGCCAGCAGGAACAGGGAAGTTCTCTGTACCCCTGTACTGGGCACTGGTGAGGCTGCACCTTGAGTGCTGTGTCCAGTGTTGGGCCCCTCACTCCAAGAAGGACATGGAGGTGCTGGAGCGTGTCCAGAGAAGGACAACGGAGCTGGGGAAGGGTCTGGAACAAGAAGTGTGATGAGTTCCCGGCTGAGGGAACTGGGGTTGTTGAGCCTGAAGAAAAGGAGGCTGAGGGGAGACCTTCTGACTCTCTACAACTCCCTGAAAGGAGGGTGGAGAGAGGTGGGGATCAGTCTCTTCTCCCAGGTAAAAAGTGATAGGAAAAGAAGAAACAGCCTCCAGTTTTGCCAAGGGCAGTTGAGATTGGATGTGAGGAAGAATTTCTTTGCTGAAAGGGTTCTCAGGCATTGGAAGGGGTTTCCCAGGGCAGTGGTGGAGTCCCCATCCCTGGAGGGAGTGAAGAGTCGTGTAGACACAGTGCTGAGGGACATGGGTTAGTGGGGGACTTGTCAGTGTGAGGTTAATGATTGGACTGGATGATCTTAAAGGTTTTTTCCAGTCTAGGCAATTCTCAGATTCTGTGTCGTTCCTTAAACAGACATATAGTGCATTATGGAGCCAGCAAATCATGCTGAATTTTCATGTTTGCATCTTGGTGAGCTGCAGCTCAAGAAAACTCAGCTACTGTTTGGCTTTCAATTTCCCTTGTGAACTGAATGTCAGCTCCTGCTCTTTTGGGATTAGAAATAATCACTGCTAAATAGAGTCTGCAACAATGAATTTATTTAATGACTTTCTGGATGATGATGGAATCAAAATGGGATTTGTTTAGCTTCCCATACCTTTATTTGTTCTTTATTCCAGCAAAATTAGGAGATGTATTTAGCTGAAGTAGTGAAATATGGAGATGCACATGAGAGTGCTCAAGGTATAACTTTTTATAGAACAAACAAGAAATATTACTTTGGTACTTTATCACATGATTATGAAAATTCTCATTACAATACTGCTGAGAGAATACCATCTTATTAGGAGATAGCTGGCTTTTCCAACTTTTTCAAATAATTTGAAAAGTATGCTGATGTTAAAAACATGCCTGCTGCATATGTGAAGGGATTTGGCTTTTATGTTTATGTAGGTAAATAATATTTGACAGAATTATCATCCAGAAAGTTGTTGGTTTTGACATTGTCCATTAGGATGATCAAATTGATATTTTGGGTTTGTTTTTTTTCAAGATTTTAGGTCTTCTCATAATACATCTTCCATTCTTGAGCCACTTCTTGAACCATGATGATTTGAAGTGGTTGAGGCTCAGTAAGGCTGCTGCTGTTCCAGTTCACTGATAAATATTCAGTCTGCCTTTTGTAGCTGCTATATATAATAGGAATAAACTGAAGTACAAAGGTTTAATGCTGTTAAGAGCTGTTCCTTTGCTTTGACTCATTTTACTAGCAGTTTCTAATTATTTTTTATTCTCCTTCCAATAGGTGTCCTCACACTGGTCCCCAAAATATCTCCTAAGGTTCAGCTACCTAGTAGATACTTTCTTCATAGACAAGTTGGCATCAGTAACAGGAACCGCTGCTTGCTTTCCTGGTTATTTTTGGTATCACATTTTAGTAACACCCCGTCTGGTGGTACGTGATGACAAGTAGCTCAGTACCTTTGGCTTTTCTACAGCATCATGTTTCATAATGGTGTTCCAGCAGAGTTGCAGAACATGAATATCTTTATTTTGAGCTGTTAATTAACAGTGGAAGCAGGATGTGCAATAAACTACAGGTTTAACATCTAATTTGAAGGTGGTAAAGTTATGCTTCAGTTTCTGCAGAAGACTGGAGAAGGAGCAATAGAAAGTTGTTTTTTTTTTTTTACTCTTTCTGCAGAAACCACACGCTGAGGTTACAGGAAAGTATCTGATGATAAATGAGAGAACTGGAAAAAAAACAACCCTAAGCCTGGTTGTGTTGGAATTTGGCAACCTGAGAGATTTTCCAAAGGCTCTGGATTTCACCAGTTCCTTCACATAATGGTTTAAGGTTTGCTGAGAGCAAAATCCCACATCTCTGGAAGCTTGCATTTGAGTAACAGGTGACGATACAGAAGGTCGCTATGCATTTAATGGTCTTAGTTGTGTTTACATATTAGCACTTGTTTATATTTTTAGTTAAAGTAAGCTATCTCCTGATATCAAAACTAGAGAACAAAGATAAAGTGGTGAAAGGATTCCAGAAAGAATGGGGGGTTGAGAGAAAACTCCCAGTACTGAAGTGTATGTCCATGAACAGGAATCTGTGAATCCTTGCAGAGCTCAAGGTCTTCTGGATTGGTTCCTGTATGTGTGAGCAGGAGCAGTCCTGTTGCCTATGGATCAGAAAAACTGGGATTTACTATTCAGAAGATCATAGAATGGTTTGGGTTGGAAGGGTCCTTAAAGATCATCCAGTTCCAACCCCCCTGCCATCAGCAGGGACACCTTCCACTAGACCAGGTTGCTCAGAGCCTCATCCAACCTGGCCTTGATCACTTCCAGGGAGGAGTATCCACAGCTTCTCTGGGCAACCTGGGCCAGTGTCTCACCACCCTCACAGGAAGGAATTTCTTCCTCAGATCTCATCTACATCTACTCTTGTCCAGTTTATAACCATTGCCCCTTGTTCTATCACTCCCTGTCCTGGTAAAAAGTCCCTCCCCAGCCTTCCTATCACCTCTTC
Organism: Antrostomus carolinensis; assembly: GCF_000700745.2. Classification (NCBI taxonomy): domain Eukaryota; kingdom Metazoa; phylum Chordata; class Aves; order Caprimulgiformes; family Caprimulgidae; genus Antrostomus; species Antrostomus carolinensis. Next base: position 74,171 of record NW_010293451.1, read on the forward strand.
AGGTACTGGAAGGCCACTAGAAGTTCTCCCCAGAGCCTTCTCTTCTCCAGGCTGAACAGCCCCAACTCTCTCAGCCTGTCCTTATGGGAGGGGGGCTCCAGCCCTCAGATCATCCTCGTGGCCTCCTCTGGACTCGTTCTAACTGGTCCATGTCTTTCTTATATTGGGATTCCCAGAACTGGAGGCAGCACTGCAGGTGGGGTATCAGGAGAGCGGAGCAGAGGGGCAGAATCACCTCCCTTGACCTGCTGCCCACGCTGCTCTGGGTGCAGCCCAGGACATGGTTATTGGCCTCTGGGCTGTGAGCGCACGTTGCCGGCTCATGTTGAGCTTCTCACCCACCAGCACCCCAAGTCCCTCTCCTCAGAACTGCTTTCAATCCAGATGCAGATTTTTATTCTCTTCCTGTAATAAGAATTTCTTGCAAAGCTGAGAGTGTTGACTTGCAGTCCTACCTAGACTTGAGCATCTTGCAGGAGTAACATCCATTTAATTCCTTGCAGCAGCAAAATGGCATTTTGAATCAGTGAGTAGAGCTTAGTGACTCTGACAATGTTAGGGATAGAGGCTTGAGTGTGGTTTCTTTTTTGCTTTTTAAATTACTTTTGAAGTTAATTTGTCAGGTATTCTAAGATTTTGTTCGGTTCTTCTGAGCTACAGAACAGCTATTTATTTAAAACTGAGATCAGCTTATTAAACTGTGTTAATACATGTGTGGGGGGGGTGTGTATTTGTACAGCCAATAAGATGCAGCTTCATTCAGTATTGCTTTCTCTTTCTCTTCTTGGTATTTGAAGCTTTGAAATCCTTTCTGTTTCAAAAACAGAGAGCAAATAGCAGAATCTCACATTTCTTTAACAGAAAAAAAAAAGAGGAGGTTGTGAGCTGTTGTCTTTGCAAAGAGCCCTGACTATGCAGCTTGTGTAAACCTATTCCTTAGCTGAAAACTGAATTTTCCTAAAAGTTTGCTTCTAATGAAATAAAATAACTAATTTTCCACATTTATCTTGGCACAACCAGCACCAGATTTAAAGTTGCAAAAAGCTGTTAGGAAATACTTTTTTTTTTTTTTTAATAAATAAATTATTTCTATTCTTGGGGGAGGCTCTGGCTCATCTGGAGGTGCTGGAGTGCCCAGCAAACACGGAGAAGGTACAAGCTCCTGGCAGATGACTGCTGGTGCAATGCCAGCTCCTCTCTGAGCTCCGAGCCTGAGCTCTCCCTGCAGCCTCATGATTCCAGCGCATGAGGCAGCCTGGTCCAGCAGCCTGTTAGAAGGATTGCTTCCAGCCATGATGCTGACCCCCATGATTGTCCCTTAGTTGTCTTTGTCAAGCTATGTACTATTTTAAGATGACTGTTGAAATTAAAACTATTATTATTTTTTAGCTGATACTTTGCATTAGTGGGAAGAACCTGACCTCAACCACTGCACATATTTATTTTCCTCATTTTCTACATGTGCTCTTGCACCAGATATACCAGAAAGTGTGGTCTGTCTTGCATCCATTTAACACCACCAGGTAGAGTAACACACAGCAAACCATAAGGGAAAGGATAGCAATAAAAATCCCTCCAGTGCTGTGTGTCTGGGCACATTCACGAATTCCTACTGCATCATGCAAGCAAAAAATGAGGAGATGAGCTTTTCTACAGCAGCTTCTACTGTTGATTTCAAACTTTGTCAGATAATTACTTTTTTTTTTTTCCAAGTAAAGTAATCAGTTTCAAATCTTGATGGTTTGAAAGAAAATGTAGGTTTCAGAATGTTCTTGTTTTTTCCTTCTGCACTTCGCCTACTTGCAGTGTAGTAAATCGGAACCTGTGTTTGTCATTAAGATCTCTTGCTTTTCCTACAGTTTCACAAAGCTAAATAAAAGAACAGTTTTAATAAGCTGAATACATTATTTTACGTTATGAGTAGGGCTTTGTGTGGGTTTTTTTCCAGAGAAGTATGGAAAAAAAAAAAAGGTTCTGGGCTTAGAGTGCTCAAGACAAGAAGTTACAGTGAGAGAACCCAAAGAGTTCAGAGCTGCTCTTTCATTAGGTGACGCAGTATTATTGCATCTCTCTCTACTTGTTTTTGGCTGGTAGCCATTTGCTGTTGTGAACAGTTTCGAGAGCTGCCTCATGTACCAGGTTAAATAAATAAATAAATAAAATTCATTATGTCCTAGATTTTAAATGTTACATCTTTTGTAAATTGAAACGGTCTTGTTTGCACCAGGACATAAAGAGTTTGCACAGCATGTGGGTGTCAGGTATCTGTCGGGTGAGAAGCCAAAAAGCACTTGGCTTACAATGAAATGTTGTGTTATCAAACTGTGTCTTCTCACCACTGGAAAAAAAGAAAATATCTCTGCTTGGTCACTCAGAGCTTTTGTAATGGTACAAAAGGCCAAACTCAGACAGTGCTTCTGCTTTGGAATAGAAGAGGAGCTCCTGTCTGGGTGCTCTTGCTGATGCTGAGCTTCGATCTTGCTCTGGGAGACAGAGGTGAATCATCCCATGGTGCAGCCCCGCTGTGGCCAGCCTGCTCATGGCTAACAAGATTAAAGCTAGCTTTGCTGTATATATATATATATATATATGTCCTGGTTTTGCTAGGGCAGAGTTAATTTTCATCTTAGTAGCTAGAATAGCACTGTGTTTTGGTTTCAGTGTGGGGTTTGTTATGAGAACATTGATAACATGTATAAATTTTTAATTATTACTTGAAGATGAAGGATATTTCCAACCTCCCCATGTTTTGTTAGTCTGTGAGTGCAAAGGACTGGGTGGGGGGAAAGCGGTGTAATTAGCAAAACTCAAATTGGCATTTGGATATGCCAGTGGGATATTCCATATCATATAATGTCATGTTCAGTATATTACTGAGAGTTAACTGGAAAGCTGGGGAATTAGCTTGGGGATCACTTGGTCTCTCTCTTCTGGGATTGCGGTTTCGGGTTTGTCTCTGCTCCGGGGTCGCTGGCTGGGGACAGGCTGGGCACCGGTCAGCGAGTGGTGAGCAACTGCACTGTGCATCACTCATTTGAATATTCCATTATTACTCTTATATTTATTTTAATTATTTTATTTCAATTATTAAATTGTTTTTATCTCAACCCATGAGTTTTCCTACTTTTAACTTTCTGATTCTCTCCCCTGTCTCATTGGGGGAGGGTGAGTGAGCGGTTGTTTGGTGTTTTGCTGCCAGCCAGGCTAAACTCACCATAATATATTACAGAATCACAGAATTTTAGTGGTTGGAAAAGACCTTTAAGATCATCGAGTCCAGCCATGAACCTAACACTACGAATTCCACCTCTAAACCATGTCCCTAAGCATCTCATCTACCTGTCTTCTAAATACCACCAGAGAAAGTGACTCCACCACCTCCTTGGGAAGCCTATTCCAATGCTTGACTGCCCTTTCGGTGAAGTTTTCCCAATATCCAACCTAAACCTCCCCTGGTCCAACTTGAGGCCATTTCCTCTTGTTCTATCGCTTGTTACCTGGGAGAAGAGAACGACCCCCACCTCCCTACACCCTCCTTTCAGGGAGTTGTAGAGAGCCATAAGATCTCCCCTCAGCCTCCTTTTCTCCAGGCTCAACAACCCCAGTTCCTTCAGCTGTGAACTCATCACACTTGTGCTCCAGACCCTTCCCCAGCTCCGTTGCCCTTCTCTGGACACACTCCAGCACCTCAACATCTTTCCTGTAGTGAGATCTCTCTCTCTATATATATAGATATGTCTGTATATTGTACCCCTGTCACTTCTGGGATAGTGGGATTGACCTTAAGTCTGAAATAAGGCAGTGGAGCCTGGTGTTAACCATGTGGTTTCACAAGAGCTCGAGTAAGAGGCTTGCTCTGCTGGCTGGAGGAGCAGGTGTTTTTCCATGGGAGTTGAGCTCCCTGCCTCTGCAGGAGCTCTCTTTGCTTATTCAAATCCTATAAATATATTCTGAAGAGAGACAGTTTAATGACCTGAACATGTATCTTGTATCCTACCTAGCAAAAATGAGATCTGAAGATGTAAAATTGTATATTTTTGATGTTTTACTCTTGAATAGCATTTCTGTCTTCAAAATAGGCTTGAAAGTCTGCATAGCTAATGCTCACAATATCTGGGATGCAGCTGCTCTGTAAAGTGCTGCTGGGAAAATACTAACCCCAAAATAAAAAATAAATAAAAATGTATGGAGTTGGCACCAACTTTAGGACTCAAGAACTGTCCTTTTGTTCCTCTATTCTCCATAGGAAGAGAAGGAAAAACCATTGACTTTCATGTGATTGGCTGGATATTTTTGGTACATATGAACTGTGGTTCTTTCCAGAGCTATGTGATTGCCAGAACAGTAATGAAAGGTGGAAGTTTTGTTTAACTCTCAGCAGGTGGATGTACAGTGCCCTCCCCAAAAGTAAATCACCTTGAAATCACAGAGTTAGGCAAGCACAGTCAGCACACTGCTGTCATGGGCTGTACTCTCAGAAATGGGAAACAAGATGATAGCTCTCCTTCCTTCAAAGCTGAGGCTCAAACTCCAAATGTTTCAAGGACTTTGTGTGAATTTGTGAATCTTTTATGTGCAAGTTAGTTAAGGATGCTTGACACTTCCTAAAGGCACACTGCTATGCCTTCAGTATTCAGCCCCTAAGCTAGGAAGAAGTTGTAACAGAAATATGACAAAACTCAGGTTCTTGTCTAAAAAATTAAAGTGGACAACATGGGGAAGGAGGGTGGAACAGACTGAATTTATAATGTGGATTGCTAATGTTTGCTTGATCCTCATGCAGACTGCCACTTTGAATTTGGAAGACTAGGTACAACATTTGAGAGTCCTGTTTCTTACTGTCTGGAGATACAGGAACACCTGATGCTGTTGTCGAGGTTGGTCTGAGCATGATTTTAGTGAAAAGGATTCTTCTCCAAATTTATGGAATCACAGAGGAATTCCCCATAAGTCATTGTCTAAAGTTGCAGTGCAAGAAAAGACAGAATAAGACTCTCCTAATCATCGAATGGTTTGGGTTGGAAGGGACCTTAAAGATCATCCAGTTCCAACCCCCCTGCCATCAGCAGGGACACCTTCCACTAGAAGGTGTCTGTTCCTCTGTTTAAGAGGCCAGCAGTTTTTTAATTCTTCTACTCCTCTTAAAACAGTGAACTCTTTTCACATTAATATCTTTCAGAACTTGAAGAAATTATTTTTGTTCTCTTTGTGTGTGGAGTGTGAATCAAAGGTTCCCCTTGTAGCTGTTGTGTGGTGCACCTACCTCAGCTATCAGCTGCAGTCTGGAATAAAGAAAAGTGATGTTTGTACTGTGCTTACTGCTAACAATAAAAAAAAATAAAGAAGGATCAAAGAATCCAACAAGGAAGAAAAATATTATTAAGTTCTCTGTCTGTTCCATAAAGACTGTTCTAAGCTATATGGAAGGTCTGGCACAATGAGCTTTGAAATCTCTGCTGTGTATTAAATATTGAATATATGAGTTAGTTATGAGAGTATTAAGTTCATTTTAAACTCTACTTCTAATCTGTTATATCCCGTTATGCCAAGCCACATTTTGTAGATCACAGTGGGGTGAGGTGGCTACCATCATTGTTCTTTTGCTTTGGACTGCAGGAGTACCTTTTATGGGCTCACAGCTCGCTGCCATTTATGTATCTAAAATTTCCTTGCTGATTTTGGTCCTTGTCATAGCAGGGAAGTATTCTGCATCTTACCTAAAACTAATAATCAAAATCACTATATCGTGTTTTCTTTATTTAACTTTCTTAACTCTGTCTCTTTGCTGTTCAAATCTTTATTGATTTTCAGGAAAATATGTGAGTCCTCCCAAGGGAGGCAAGAAAAATTCCTCCTGCTGATGGTGCAGAGTGGTTTCTGCAAATCATGCTCTGGAGAGCCTGTTTCTCTCCCTGGACGTACAGGGAGACTCAACTCCTAGCATGGATCCTCAGATGCAAAATCTTTCACATATAGTGATTTTACTTGCAGATTCGTTTTATCTAACGAACTCACACTGACATGGATTTTATTCAGTCATTAAAACATAAAAGACCAAAAAGTCTGAAAACCAAACAACCAGCCTTCTGAGATAAGTTAACTGTGCTTGTTTTACAGCAGAAGCCAGTTCCTGAGTGTTGAAATTTGCTTGCCTAAGGTCAAAGTGAATTGACAACGAATCTCAAACCAGGACCTAGAAACACGGTTTCAAGGCTCTAATTACAAGCTGGAAAGGGAGTAGTTGTCTTAAACTATTTTATTGCATTGCATCTTTGACCTGAACATAGTCAAGAAAAATCAATATTTTCCATAGACTTCTGGAGTTGGCTTTGTGGGTGGATGAGGACAGTCTGATTTATTTAATGAAGCTGGTGGCATGAGGTAAATGCTGTCATGGAATTTGTCACCACGTATTGGAGGGAAAGCAATGATTACTATAGAGGCTGCTATTTGCACATTTATTGGTCTTTTGGTGGAGCTGTAGCTACCAGTCTTCTTGTGATACCAGATTATTTTATCAGTGACACATCATGTGTTTCCTCCTCAGTCCATTTATATTCCCTTTACGCAGAGGCAGAGCATGGCCAAGCAGTCTCAGTTTTCTGGCAGAAGGTGGCATTTTCTTTCTGAATTGGAGCATTCACCCTCTATCATTTCCATGCTAAAAATGTCTAATAATTAAGAACTGATGTAAGTTTGGTTATAAAGAGCCAGTGGGTTCTGACTGCAGGCTTTAAGGTTGTTACTTTATGTGCTGTGTCTTTCTAACATAAAAATGGGAGAATCTCAATCTACTGTTCAGTGAAGCAAACACTTTCCAGACACTCAGAGGATCCCAATAAGTCACAAAAGGCTGAATAAGAGAATCTCTATCTTTGTTCTTGACAGCAATAAAAGACAACTTATGATGTGTTTTGGCTCATGAATTTCACCACCAGTGGAATTAAGAAAGCCTTTTACAGTGTTACCAGAATGATGATTGCCAGTTGCAAATTACAAGGCTTTTTAGATCTGCTTACTGCGCGCTTCGAAGTCGCTTACAGAAAGATTGACTTGATGATATATTTTAATATTGTTAAACTGCTGCATGTACGATATAATGAACCCCTAACCTGGGTGGATCGAAGTGAATCCAGCAAACTTGTTATAGTCCTTAAAGTGTCATAATTTACAAAGTTTAAAAATTATTTTAAAAATAGTGCCTAATTGAGGTACATATTGCCATTTCTGTTTCTTCATGCTCCACAAAGCCAATTAATTCTCTCAACAAACCAGAATGTGTGACAAGGAGGAATTAAGCACAGCCCAAGGGTATTCGTATCTTTGAAGGTTTATTTTTGGATGGGACAAAGGCAAGAAACTTGAGCCTGTGGAATTGTAGAATTGTCTAGGTAGTTGGAAAGGTACTGAATGCCATTGATGTCTGGAATCAGGGAGATGCGTGGGATGGGGACACTGCCTCAAATGGGAATCTGAGAGGTTGGGTGGGCATTATACTTGGTGCTGGTGGAGGTCATTTTGATGTTGTAAGTTGACTACCCTTGCAGATGTTAGTAAGATCATATATTCTAGCCAAATCAGTTTTTTTTTTTCTTTGAGTAGGCAAGCACAGGGTTTTTATGTGTCACATCTCTTTCAAGAGGGTTTGGAGAGACGCAAACCTTTTCTTGGAGGGTTTCCAGCTGCCACTGCACCACTAGAGGGAAAATGAAGGTGGTCTAGGGAGGTCTTTATCCAGATGGTTGGAGGAGTTTTGTGACCCAGATCAGAGTGATGGAAAAGGTTATATCAGCAAGAACTTGCTGCCTTAGAGACAAGGGTTTTTTTAGTTTATTTTTAATATTCATAACTTCCAGATAACTTAGGTAAGTCCTCCTAACTCAGAGCAGAAGACAAAATATTTGAGCAGTGGCTCATTAGTGGCACATGTCATCTTAATCCTTTTCCCCCTCTGAGATTTCACTTTTGAAAAACCGAAGTCCCCTAAAATATTACTCTTGTACAGAGTTAATTAGCAGAATTCAACAATGATATTCCAAAAAATATTTGCTTTCAGTTCCTCTGTGTCTTCTACTTGTAGATGTTTGCATCTAAAACAGGAAAGTTGTCTATTTACAACTCACAGGAGAATTTCTTTCCTACTTGGCAAAAAGATACTGGTCTTTGTAAGTAGAATAAAACAACCAGTTGCTCCTTTACCCTCTGGTGCTCTTTAATCAGTTTACCATCCTGTTTTTCAGCCAGGGTTTTCATAGTACTACCAGTCTGATACTCTGAAGACAGATATTTTTTTTGCTAGTGTATCTATGAAGTGCCTTGAGCACAAAGTCATTATCTGAGAGCTGCAACTAGGATTGATCTTTTTTAGGCTTAGCATAATTTCCGTGTCTGGGCTGACCTGAATATTATTGTCCAACAGGTTTCAGAAAATGTCAAGAGCCAGAGGGGAGGTCCCAGTGAAATTGAAGTTCTTCCTTCCCTTGGAGTAACTGAATTTTAAAGTCCCCAAGCCCTGTAAATAAAGGAGAAAAAACTGGTAATGAGAAAAAGAATTAATAGGCTAGTCTTTCACACGATTTATATAGCTTTCAAAAACTGTTGCATTATTGTGTTTAAAAGTGCTGGTCTACAGCACTTTCACACTAGGAAGATAAGATTAAAAACTCAAAGGGGCAGCTCTGGGAATTAGAAGCTAGAAGAGCTGATGGATTTGAAATGAAATAAAAGCTACTATTGGGTAAAATTTATTTTGAAGCTAAAATAGTGTGGCTGCCAATAAAGTATTCAGTGGATTCGGATGTTTACCTTGATACAGATGTCACATTTCAATTTAGTAGACAAGTACTTTTTTTTTTTCAGCTACTGTTGTCATTATGGAAATCAGCTGAATGAATCTCTGCCATGTAATACATTCCAGAGTAAATTGGAATCAGAGGCGAAGCTGCCGTTATGCAGATGTGATAGCCTGTTCGGATGCGTGTGCAAAGTCATGTCATTGCAACCCTCTGCAATAGACTGTGCTTGGATGGGAAAAAATTCAACCAGGAGTTAGAATGGTCTTTTAATTAGAAGGGAGAAAAATGAACAGGCACTGATTCATCTGCAGAGCATCTGTCTTTATTAAAGATTTCTTTTTTTGGGGAAGCTATTTATTTTGAACTTTTGAGCATTTATAATGAAATGCATCTCTGCAGTGAACCTTATTTTAGGGAAACAAGGGCATAGGTTCTAGTATGAATGATGCATTCACTCGTTGTGCCTTTATTTATAATATCATAGAATCATAGAATGGGTTGGAAGGGACCTTAAAGATCATCCAGTTCCAACCCTCCTGCCATCAGCAGGGACACCTTCCACTAGACCAGGTTGCTCAAAGCCTCATCCAGCCTGGCCTTCAACACTTCCAGGGAGGAGCAGCCACAGCTTCTCTGGGCAACCTGTTCCAGTGTCTCACCACCCTCACCGCAAAGAATTTCTTCCTCAGATCTCATCTCAGGCTCCCCTCTTCCAGTTTAAAGCCATCACCCCATGTTCTGTCACTCCCTGTCCTTGTCAAAAGTCCCTCTCCAGCTTTCCTGTAGCCTCTTCAGGTACCGGAAGGCCGCTAGAAGGTCTCCTTGGAGCCTTCTCTTCTCCAGGCTGAACAGCCCCAACTCTCTCAGCCTGTCCTCATATATTTCTGTATGTCTATAAACTCCTCTCTCCCTCTTTCTCTCAGATGTGTATATGTTCTCATTTATTCTTGCTGTGAAAATGTCTGAATTTGTAGGCATATGCAGAGAAGTATTGTCTTATTCATAGTCTTACTGTGCAGTTAATGCGTTGGGGATGAGATGAAGTCGATGGCTTCTGCAGTAACATACCCTTGGAGTATTCCAAGTTCCAGTGGCTTTCCAGTTTTTACCAGAAAATCTTCTCTTTGGGTACAGTTCTTGCAAAAAAAAACCCCAACCTTGGTACTTCTTTTTGGTAATTTCCTGGATGTAAACTCATGCAAAAGGGGTCAATGCTCCTGAAGTACGGACGGAGATGCTCATTACTGTTTTTAATTGAATATGTGGTCTTTTCATTGGAAGCTTTTTTTTTTTGCCTGCTAAGTTTTTGCTAAGAATTTCCATCTCCTGGTACTGTTGAGTTTTCTGTCTTACTTTTTTCTTCCCTTACAAGAGCTTTAGAAGTTTTCTAGGCAAACAAATTGATTGTTACACTGCAGTGTAGGAGGATTTTGTGTTGCATTTGTTTGGAAATGTTATTGCTCCTGGAGCTTTGTTGTTAAACTAACAAACTTCTGTAGTCCCTGCTCTGCTTTCTGCTCCATTTTCACCTTTTTTTTTCCCCCAACTGCCTGGAAATAATCTACAGTAGTGTTAAAAGGAAGTTAATGAACATAACATAAGAGTGCTGCAGGAATTAACAGAACTGTGAGTAGGAAATGCATATTCTTAGAAGTTTGGTGTCAGCAGAAGCCAGTATCACAGGATGAACTATTTCTTTTCTTTTTTTAATTTGTTCTCAGGCTATTTATCTACAGTATTGAATACAAAAGGGAACAGAATGAAATTTCTACCAGTATTTCCAGGAAAAAAAAAAAAAAAAAAAAAAAGATAACTTTGATTTTTGCCCATTTAGAAACAAACTGAAGCAAAAGGATCTAAAGCAGATTGGAGCTGAAGTTAACCTGTTTTTAACTTTATCTTTAACCTGGAGTTAAAAGTTAACCTGTTTTTTCTAGTATGTAACTGCTACACTGTTTGCTAATGGTTGGCTTGTTAAGACCATATAGAATATTTAAATGTTAGAAAGAAGTGTCTGTTTTATACAGCTGTATTTTATACAGCTAAAAGTTCCACAGATGTGGATGACTAAAAATACAAGCTCTGCAGAACTCTGCGTACCTGAACGTGACTTCCACCTACCGACAATGTTCCTCCAGGGAACTCAACTGCATTTTTAATGAGCTACTGCAATACACACAGAAATACAGCACACCACAAAGCAGAAGGTCCCATTGACTGTAGCTAGTGTGATTGCATACAACCCTACATTGGAATATATCTTGAAATCACTAAATAAATTGCAGCATATGCTGGCAGAGGGAAGCTACCTTCTCTCTCACCTTTCAAACACCTCCCCGGCGCCGGCAGATACATTACCAAATGGAAACTTCATGTCAGTGCCAAAAATTAAAAACAGAATACAGCTTGCTGATAGTTCTTAACATTCATCAATGCTATCTGCAGAATCATGAACTGAGGCTTTTAAATGTGGATCCTCGAGTATGCGTTTCTGCCACTGAACATAATGCCTTGCGGAAGTTGGGGGAAGAGGGAAGATGAGACTTGCACAGCAGGGCCTCATCACAAACCGTCGGTCAGGCAGGAGCACTCATCCATTAGTGGGAGAGTAATATGTCACAATTCATTTCCTTCCTCCTAATGTCCAAGAGGGTTCCACAAAATACCCACAGAAGATGAACCTGAGTGCTAAAATTTCTGGCAACTGATGAAAATAAAGATTTCTCTGAGATAGTGGTTTTATGACTCAGCCCAGTCCTCAGTATAAAGCTTCCTAATCCACTTAACCCTCTCTCCTCTGTAGGGGCTGACTTAACCTCTCACCACTAGTCCTGTTGCTACACTTTGCTGGGGCTAGCTATCCTCTTCTAGGCTAGCACAGGAAAAACATGGACTTGTTGGTCCAGAGGAGGCCACAAAAATGATCAGAGAGATGGAAGACCTCTCCTTTGAAGAAAGGCTGAGAGAGTTGGGGTTGTTCAGCCTGGAGAAGAGAAGGCTCCAGGGAGATCTTATTGTGGCCCTTCAGTACTTGAAGAGGGCCTGTGAGAAAGAAGAGGACAAACTTTTTAGCAGGGTCTGTAGTGATAGGACAAGGGGTAATGGTAGGGTAGATTTACACTAGATATAAGGACGAAATTTTTTACACTGAGGGTGGTGAAACACTGGTACAGGTTGCTCAGAGAGGTGGTAGACGTCTTATCTCTACAAACGTTCGCAGTCAGGTTGGATGGGGCTCGGAGCAACCTGATCTAGTTGAAGATGTCCCTGCTTATTGCAGGGGAGTTGGACTAGATGGTCTTTAAAGGTCCCTTCCAACCCAAACCATTTGATGATTCCATTCTATTCTATGAAGGAAGGAAGTTCGTGTTGTAGAAGGAAGAAGAAGAAGCTGGTCTTATAAAAAAATTGTGTCACAGTACAAATGGCATTCTACTCTCAGACCTGGTGAAAAATTAAACACGTGGAACTCTGCTGCTAACACCATTGCAGGACTGCTGCAGATTTTGGAGCAAGTCTTTGGTGTGTCTTCTTGGTTTCTAGCCCACTTTCTTGAGGAGGGGGGAAAGATATCTGTTCTATTTAGCCAAGTTACTTATTTACTTGGCTGGTCAGGAAGACCGTTACTCAAAACCAGTTTCAGCATGTTCCCCTTTCCTCAGCTGCTGCTTAGGGAGGCTGGAAGGGAACTGTGGGAGCTCCTGCAGGATTTCAGGGTGGGGAAACTCTTACTGGGAGAGAGGGCATGTGGGAGAGGGAGAACGGAAGTTTTTGTTATGTGAGTGTGAGATAAGACTTGGATCTGAAAGAAAAGAGCAAGAAAATCTGTATTCCCAACCTATAGATATCTTGGGTATAGGTTTCTGCACCTGAGGTTGTGCAGGCTCTGGCTTTGGTCACCGGACATCTGTTTACTGGGGCTGAGGGTGCTGCATTCTGCACTGAGCATCTGCTTTAGTGGGAACCATATCCTAACTCTCTACTGACTAGAAAGGGCGAGTTTTAACTTTTAACTTAAAACAACCTCAAAATATGACCATGATGCTGTAGCTTGCTTGAAGTGATAGACCTGATCTAGGCAATCTAATGGACAGATGTAGTTTCCCCTTAAGTCTGTGGAAAGCATAAACTCAAGGGCTGCTTCTTTCATTCCAAGATTTTTTTGGCATTTTGTTCATTTGTTTTTACTTTGGGAAAGTAAGAGGGACCAACCTATTTACCTAGGGTGCCAGGTAAGGTCCAGAAGTTTGATATCATTCCAGAACTTCTGCCCATATGGAAAAGCTTCTTCTCTCTGTCTGGGTTTATTATCTTTGCTAATAGGAAAATAACATAGAACTAGTGTAAGAGTTATAGCTCTGTCTTTGCTAAGCTTTGTTGTCATTCTCATAAGCTGTGATACTGGTTCTGTATCTTTGGTAGTTAAGGAGAAGCACCATAGCTGCACAATACCAGTCATAGAATCACAGAACCCTTTAGCTTGGAAAAGACCCTTAAGATCATTGAGTCCAACTGTAAAACTGTCATATTGCTCATGTATACTTCATACAAGCTGGTGTTCTGAAAACGCAGTGTTTGCATGAATAGTTAAATCAATTTAAAATACAGGGGTTTGGGGCAAGTTTTCAATCATTTTTGTGTATCACCTAGTCTTGAATAAAGCAATTTCTAGATGGCAACATCCCCTGGAGCCTCCATTTCTACAGACTGTTTAATGTTTTTTGTCAGTCATGTATATTTTATTGCTGGTTTGGTGTTTGTTTGTTGGTTTGTGTTTTGTTTTGATTTTTTTTAAGTTTGAGTATTGATCTTATTGTGTTACTTGGTTTTTGCCTGAATGATTTTCAAGTTTGGAAGACAGCCCCAAACCAACTTTAAAATTCAGAAAGATGACAATAGAGTTTTAATCACAAGGACTCCACTGGTGGCATTGGGTTTCTTAAGTTTATTAATAGATTCATGTAAATCAATGTTACCAATATTACAACTTTAAATTATGATTGGTAAAAATATTTGGTACAATGAAGTTGCCCGAAACCCAAGAAAAACTGCAGCCTCCATGCAGTTCTTTTCCTGAGTTCATCTAGAAATTATGACTGATACAGTACCAAACAATATTTTGGGACTTGCTGGATGCTCAAGACTTCAGAATATCAGGCAGTTTATCTGGATACTTAGACATAACACCAAAACCTTTTTATTTTTCCTTTGAATTTTATTTAAAAAAACTTAGGATTTTTCTTGCACATTGAGGCAGGAACCCAAAACAAGTTAGCTAAAAGCTCCCCAGATGGGAGGGAGGAATGGGTCTTTCTCTTCAAAATTCAGCCGCTTTTTTATTTTTCCTTTGAATTTTATTAAAACAACTTAGGATATTCTTGCACATTGAGTCAGGAACCCAAAACAAGTCAACTAAAAGCTCCCCAGATGTCCAGAGGAATGGGTCTTTCTCTTCAAAATTCAGCCAGGAATGTCTTCCTCTCTTCCATAATCACCATTTTATACCAACAACTGAAAGAAGTGAGGAAGCTTTGCTTCAACTCCCCTATGGACACGGGGAATCTCCCAAGAGAAAATGATGGTTTCTTTTCTGCGTAGACATCTAGCTGTCCTCTACATGTTGCACCCAAGCCTTGAAATTCTGCATGTCACCATGACTTATGGCCTGGATCTTCTTATAGAGGCAGAACTTTGTAATGATGAAGGGAAAGGCAGAATTTGTTTCATAGTTTATGCAGTCAGTTTGAAGTGTTTAAAGAGCTTCAGAACCTATTCCAGTAAAAGTCCTTATAAAGTGTCAGAATTTTGGCATTAATTGCTTTGTCAATAGCCTGAGAAGATGGTAAAGAAGAGTACTTATCTGATGGCATTTCCACCTGCAGGGCCACGAGGACAAATGGAATATTTTCTGTTGGAAAAAAGTAAAAAAAAAAGGTGTGTTGTTTTTTGCTGTTTGGTTTTTTTTTTTTTTTTTAAAGCACTTCTGAAGTGCTTGTTGTGTTTCTTTGAATCTGCAAGAGAGGCATGAAACAAGACCTGGAAGTCAGCAAAGTCTGATTTTAGATAGAATTAGTAGCTATATGTAGAATGAAGCAAGAATGGTACACGTAGGTACAGTGTTATGTTCTTGCCAAGCCTGGCTGCTCATCTGAGTGATTTATTTGCGCTGTGGAGAAGCTAACCTCAGGAAATCTACCTCTGTGATAACTTCTAATGGAATCAAGGTGGTTATGCAATACAGAAAACAAAAAACCTGGATGTATTGTCATAGTTAAAAATAGGGATTAATGGTCTGATACGTTTCATGCTACTGTGGCATGCACAGCTCTGAAATCCTGCTATTAGATAAGGGGAGTATTTATTGTCTAAACACATGTGAAGTGTTTCATCTCGGCACGTTACTCTCAAAGCAGTGGTGTCATCTGTTTGTAAAATGCTACATGCGTCCCAGTATTTCTCCAAACGAGAGCCAGTGCTTTAGAAAGTATATAATTAATGACTTGGAGGCTTCTTCAGTGAAGGGATCACGAAAGAACTGATAAGAGAAGGAGAAAGTCCATCTCATGGGAAATCTCACTTTGCTGTAGTTGGGAAAGAAGGGTCGACCATGCTTTAAATATTTAATACTTCCCAGAATGTGGTGGAAAACTATGTCATCTTGGTGCTACGTGCTACACACAGACAATGCATATGCACAAGGTACACAGTACATGCAGTACTTGCACTCTTATCTTGCAGCACTGTTATATTCTTGGTGTTCAGCTTGATAGTGTAACAACAGAAAACATATTTGGATTCAGAGTAAGTCAAGCCACACTTTATTAAAAAAATGTTTTCCTGGGTAGCAAATCTAAGCATCCTGGGTAGCAAATCTAAGCGTTTGTGCTACAGGAAAAAAATTGTATGCCTTAGGCTGTCAAGCAAGCTCTACCCTTCAACCCTTCCTGCTATGAATATATTCTGTATCTGAAGCCACAGGCATCAGTCTGACTCCCTGGAAATTATACTCGTGTCCTGAAATTTTGTAGTCCTTGTTGTCTGAAGGAACTGGCAGTCAAGACCAGAAGATGATTCCTGTCCCTAGATTGTTTAGTTTTGAGTCTTACATGTTTTGTGCTGTTTGGTAGCAGAAATAATTAGTATACATGACAAGTGCTGCTATCACTGCTTGTTTTTCTGGCAGTATACCTGGTGGAGAGTATTTCCTCCCATTCCCTTCTGTTAGAGGTTTTCTACTCTTCACCCTGATGCCATCCTTTGTTTGCTCTATGGATCTTCTTCCAATTGAAATGTAGATGTTTCACCCCTAAAGTCTTAATTTCTTTGCTTCATTTGTGAGGAGATTGCCAAGATGATGACAGGTGGTGAATTCAGGTGGGAGACTTTCATCTGAACCTCAGGTGTGCTGGTACACGGGCGCTCATAGCAATGCCTGGTGTTCTCCATCTGTGGATGAGAGCCTGGACTATATCTATCTCCACACTCTGGCTCTTTTTCTGTGTTTGTATGGAGCTGTTTTGGTAGTTTGGGTTTTACTTCTCTCACTTACAAGAAGAGCAGAGTTCAAAGTCCCCTTGGGTGTATCAGTGGTGTTTCAAATAGGCAGAAAATAAGCAGACGTGGGAGCTTTGGAGACCGCGCTAGCACTGCTGCCCAGCAGACACTGCAAAACAAGGGCTGCTGAGAAGAAATTGAGGTTTTGTTCCAGTACAGCAGCAGGGAACACAGCAGAATGGAAGCGAATAACCTGGCCCTTAGCGATGATTTCCCATGCATGTGAAAAGTTTCCAAATTAATGAACTTTGAGCAAACTATGGTAGAGTTGGACACTTTACCGAATTTTTATAAAAATAAAATGCAGGCTTAGCATTCACAAAGACAAACCATCAGCTTGGAAAGTTAACATGGGGATATTTCACTGCAGAATTGTTGCTGTCCCATGAAATTACTAAGTTCCTTGAATTATCTGAAGCACCATGATATGCTTAAAAACCCTCTAACTAAAAAATGATCTCCCAGATTGACGCAGCAAAAACTGTTTATAGTAACCTTCACTACCTGGTCTAGTAAGAATAGCAAAATGTAAGCAAAGCTTTTGGGAAAAAGAGAAGTAATTAGTGAATTCATTCTAGAAAACCTGTTATGGACTAGCACCTTCTTGATGATGAGACAGGTTTGCTCAGAGAGGTGGGTGAGCGACTTGGCTTTTCCTTTGGGCAGAGACAATCTCCAAAAATGAGCTTGCATGCATGATGTGCCCCTTGCTGTGTTGAAAAATGCTTGATTTGGATGTGGTAGGCTTAAAATATGTAATTCTATGAAAATAACCTCTTCCCCTCTCCCCCCCCCTTTTTTTTTTTGGTAAATGAAACTAAAGCTTTAATTAGCTTTAGAAGAAAATGAAGGCCGCAGCATATGTATTCCAAAAACACACAAGGGAAATAAAACGCCTGTTGTGAAGAGAAATGAGAGAACCATTTTCCCTTAGTTAATACCGTAAAAATTCAAAAAAGTCTACGCGTGGATGTTGTTTTAATCTAACCTTGATAACGTTAGACCTGAAGAACTGGATGAACTGTGCATCAAGCAAATGGTAACAATAATTCCCCAACTCAATACAGAAAATACTTTGCTTATTTAGTAGAAATGTATTAATTAGGATAATAATAAAACAAAATTAACCATTTCCTCCCCAAATATATTTTGAAAGGACCATGTATTTTCTGACTAAGATGATTTATGGGAGAAAGGATTTCATTTAATGTCAAGTCTTTAGGTAGTTATCTCAGCTGACAGCAAAATCCAGTTTTTGCACATCTGTAGTATGAATTCAGTTGCTGTTCACTGCATTTCTTTGTATTTTTAGACTGATTTCCTGTGGAATGAAGCTTTCTGTGCTTGCACTTATCTCCGTCACCCCCTACTGCGTTTTTAACCCAAACCAAGTTTAAAAGAGTGGACTAGTACTCAAATGTGGTTTAAAGATCTATCAGTTTTACAAAACACTGAAGAAAGAGACCCCAAATGTTAGCAAACTTGGGAAGAGGCTGGAGAATTTGCCTGGTTTGTGTCGTGTTCGGCAGCAGCTGATTTCTAGGTTCAAATTTACCCCAGTGCTTGATCACTTCTGCTTAGTGAAGGTGACCTTAGGATGGAGAGGAGCGCAGAAGCAGAGCACACGTGTCGCTGGGCAGCCAGGCTTCAGCAGTTCTGCTGTTTGCTCTGGTATTTTTTGGCATTGCTTTGGCAAGTCGTTTTGTATCTCAAAGCAAGCTCTGAACAAACCAGTGTGGGAGATAGGGGCCATCTGATGTGGATACCTGAAGCACATCAAGTACTACTTCACTCTACCCTCAAGCAGAGGGAGCAAGCCTGTGGCTACACTATATTTTCTACTCAAACTCTAATTTTAAAAACCACTTCACTGTACTGTTTTTCCTAGATGATATTTTTGCTTATATTGTTCAACATATAGACTAATTATTGTTGTGGGTAAGTACTGGACAAAATTATTCCCTTAAGCTTGATCAGTAGTATCAGATGGTGAAGTAACTCTCTGAAGTGTGTCTTTAAGTACCTTCTATACCCTACTTAAAAACTGAGTAAAACCCATATTCTGTGGCCTACTTAAAAATTGGGTAAAAACCCACAAAAATGTAGTTGCAATGATGTGTAGTTGCATGCCAAGAAATATCTTACTTGGTGCTGTCCTTCACTGCAGGCTAAATTAGTTGACTTTGGTTCCTGATGTTCCTTTGTGCTAAGAAAGGAATTTGACATGTGAGTTCAGTGGGGAAAGAGGTCTTCATCCTTTACAAACCAGTACAAGGGGATTGACCGTGCTTCAAAGAGCACAGCATCAGAAAGATAGTTTATTAGCAGGAAGGTGAGATGAACAAAGGGTTTGTTGTGATGGACGTCAAGTATAGAATAATGAAAGGTATCTGCAGTTGTCAGCCAAAGCAGTACCTTTTATTCTTTGCTAAATGTTGCCCTTAAAAACCCCAAAAAACTCATCAGTTGTTTTGAATTTTGGTAAGTGAATTCAGGCTTCTGCTGAGATGGCAGTAAGCTGAACTGGGCTGGTGATGTACATTAATTTCTTGGCTGGTGTAATGAGGCATATAGTTGTCATGCAGGGTCACTCTGGGCATAGGAAATTGTGCCAGTCGGAAGTGATAACTTGCGTTCTGTCCTGCCCAGGTGGAATCGCAAAGATTTGGCTGCACCAGCCCAGGCTGTAGCCAAGAGCTCATCATGCATGCAGAAACTTGAAAGATCAGATGGCGCCTTCTGTGAATGGCAGGGGAGCAGAGATTAGTCAGGAACAGATACAGTTCGTATGTCAGGATATTTTGTTTCCATTCTTTACTCTTGACTTCGTAATTCAAATCCGTTGATATCTATCATGCCATCTTCTGCTTATTTCTTTAATTATTTGACTACGTTTTCAACTTTATTGGTATTGCAGTCCTGTCACTGCTGTGCTCTTGACACAAGCTGAGGATGCATCATTTAGCATGATCCTGTGTTTTGCTTTGTTCAGTGAAATGACGACAGTAGGATGATGTATGTTGTGCTAAATATATCCTCAGGGTTTAAAAATGGCATTTGGTTGGACATATGGGGCAGTGCTGTATGACATCAAAAGTCATGCTTAAAAAGATTGTGTTTCTTCATAGAAATCCTACATTTTTGACAGTTCTCAAGGTCTGTTATAGACCCAGTTATTCTTGCTGCTGGTGTGATCTTCGCAATGTGTTTCTTTGGGGTCTGACCTGCACTGTCGTATGTGGGAAAAAGATGTTCCAACTCGCATGCCTAATACTGGAAGGAGATTAATATAATCAACAAGAGGTCTTTATAAACTAGAACTAGTTTCAACAGCAAATCAGAGTATTTTCTTAATACCTGTTTAAGAACTTGGTCAGCTGTTAATTGAAGGACCATAAATTCGGGCTCTGATTTTTAAACATATTTTATTTTTCTTGCCTGATTGACTGTATGACTTTGAGCTGTCATTGAAGGGCTTCTTTGCTGGAATCAGTGATTTAGTTAGATGCAGTGCAATATGCTTTAGATTAGTAGAATTTTCCCATAACTTAGTTTAACATAAGAATTTAAAGAATTGTTCTTGTCATTTTTTATAGTGGAATAAAAAGAATGACTGTTATTTCAAAGGCATCCTGCATTATTGATGGCTAATCTCATATAGCTATTTTGAATTAAAAAAAAAAAAAAGGTAAGAAAAACCCTGTAAAGCCATCTATCTGCCTGTAGCATCCAAGCTTATGCTTTTGAGAAGATGCTTCATGCTTCTTCTCATGAGCTGCACACAACTGGTACCTTGCCCCGTGTTCAGCTGTTTCAACTGCTGTTGAATCGGATTCATGTGTTTCTGATATCATTTTAATATGTGATTGTGAGTGATTTGCTAATTAACTGGTGCAGCAGAATGTGAAATGCGCTGTGGAGATGCAGGGTCATTCCTTGCACCCTTGGGTACCACTCAGCCACACTGGCATATGACAGATTGTCAGCACGTGCAAAGTTATTTGGAAATACTGTTTTGGCCTTTATTTGAGCTCCTGGACAGTGATGGAAAGGAATGGGAAAGAAAAGATTTTTTTTTTCTTGGGCAACCCAGAATCCTTCATCCCTTGTTGGCTAAGGAGCAAGCATAATATCCCTGTGAAAATAACATGGCATACTTGAATTGCAAGGGCATTGAGCTGAAGACAAGCACTCACATGGTCCTAGCTGGAGAGGGCAAAGACATGATGAAAATAAGGAAAAGAAGGAAAAAATGTCAGTGTCTTATTCTCAAAAAGTCTTGCTTTCCCAGCCTGGTTTATCTTGCAATAGCAGAAATCATTTACTCCAGAGCTTCAGAGAAGGTACTCTTGTTGGCTGGTGGGTTGGTTTAGTGTAGCTACGATGGGTTCACCTGAAGAAGAAACAATTAGGAATGAGCAGGAAGTAGAAATAAGCTGTTCTGGGATTGGCAGCTCTCATCGTTGTGGTTGAAGCTACATTTCAGAGCTCCAAAGTTCAGAAAAGTAAAGGTATCTGGTGACTACTCAGTGAGTGAGATCTAGTGCGGCTAATACTGGTTTATGTTCACCAAAAGACATGTCCTTGAAAAAGATGCCTGTGCCCTGCTGATTGCCCCAAATAACAGTTTCTCTTCTGTTTCTCTCTTCTTCTCCTTCTCTGTCATAGCACTCATTTTCTAAATAATTGTGTAAGGATTTTGTCCATCTTAAATTTCTTCCTCCTGAAACAAAATAAGGGATTTTGCTATCATATATGATAGAAGTTTAATTCCTGTGCAGACAACAGGTCAACATTTGATTTGCTTTGCCTTACTCACATGGAAAGGGAAGAGTGCAAACACAATCAGGTTTATCTAACAACAGATTGAAACTGTGGTCTGGTGATGTAATGAGAAATCACTTCTTCAAACTTTTATCTGATGGATTTACGTGTGAATTGTTATGCTTAGGGGCTGGGGGAAGAGGAAGCAGGAAAGCTAGAGCATATGAGCTAAACTTAATTTGTGTGTGCTTAAAAATGGGAAAAAGTTCTCTGTCAGCCTTTTTGTGGGATGTTAGAGAAGCCCCTGGTGTGTTAAGCAAGCTGTTGAGATTACGTAGTAATGAATAATGCATATGTACCAGTGGAGAGATCTCACTGCTGATTATTTAAGTGGATATTTTTGTGGCCGAACTACTTGTGAGATATGCAGAGAATTTCTTATTGTTAGCAGAAACAATAAAGAGAGGATTGGACAAAGCTGTTGAATGATTTGAAGTGGAGGGATTTGTTATAGAAAGTGGTTAACCACATTTGGAAGACTGGCCATATACATTTGCAAGCAAAATTATTATCGTTACCCACAATGTAGAGATTCTTCAATCTACCTGGATCTGAGGAACTCATCTGGAAGGTAAAACAAAATCACAGAATCGCCTAGATTGGAAAAGATGTATAAGATCATCAAGTCCAATCATTAACCTCATACTGACAAGTCCCCAACTAAACCATGTCCCTCAGCACTATGTCTACATGACTTTTCAATCCCTGCAAGGACTCCAACACAGAATTACAGAATCAGAGGGGCTGAAAGGGACCTCAGGAGATCATTTAGTCCA
>NW_010293452.1:0-45200 GCF_000700745.2 Antrostomus carolinensis
CTTCCAAACCAAACCATTCTATGATTCTATGCATATATATGTATATATGTTGTTATTAACAGCCTAAGAAGCAGGCAATGATGTACATTTATTGAGCTTTTTAAACTGCCAGGACACATTTATTTTATTTAGGTCATGGCCTCAATAAAGCAAAAAATAAACCAGTCTGAGGCTATTTTCAGGGGAAAAAGAAAAATCCCAGATCAACTACTGAAAGTATGCCAGGGAGAATTTTCAGACCACATATTTTACTTTCAATTTTGCAAAGATTAAAATACCTCTCCATATTTTGGTCTGTATACTCCTGAGGAGGATTTAAGCACTGAAAGCACAAAAGCTTACAGAAACATCTCCAATCAGTGGCACACACAAAAAAAATATTAGCTACATTAATCTACTACTTATCATGCAGATATGTTTTTTAATAAGTATCTGCATCTGGAATTAACAGTATTTGTAAATGAAGTCAAGTATTAAAATAAATACAAAGATTATTTGCATACTAAAATAACTTAAATCCAAAATAATGTTTTCACTGCAGTGTCTACTCTGTGTTATACATTATACAGGACAAAAGTATAGTTAATGATTTTTTAAAAATTATTCCTTTTCTCAGCCCCTATTTCTCAGTCCCCTATATATATATATATATATACACACACACGTGCAGCAATATGCATTACCAACTCTGTGCTGCAATTCTGTCACAAAACATGACATTCCTTTTGCAAACACAACAGAGAAAAATTATTGCCAGATAATTTTGAATTCTGCATTTGTAGATTTGCTATTTAGCACAACTTTGAGATTGTATTTTGTAAAACCTGAAGTTTAGAGGGTGTCCCTACCCACCCAAAGCAAAACAGTAGCAGAATAATTCAGTAAGGTGTCCAAGAAGGCATTAAATCCAAACAGAACTGTAAGATGACTTTGGAAAAATCCACCTAAGTCCCTACTAGAGCTCTGCTAGAACTACTTTTGGCAATAATTCTTTTCCTTAACCTCATTCTTCAAAAGGGTTGGACTCTTTTTGCTGTAACGTTTCAAAATAAACTCAAGATTACAGGTTTTACTACAAATATTTCTGACCTAATGCATGAAGTCTGGCAATACATAACAGATTCCTATGATCATACAGAGAAGCAGTAACAACTTCATGCTCTGGAACACAGACTTGACAGCTGCTCGCTGAAGCACAGGACAGGGGGGTCTAATTTTGCCAACAACAACGCCATGAAGTACCTTTTCCTGTCCCTGTAAAAACCCACTGAAGTTATCCACATAAAAATCTTCCAAGTTTCCATAATTTAAAATTTCCCTGGCATTTCGTAAATTCTAAAGCACACTTGGGATCACCTACAAAAATGGCATCAAGTATCAACATGATCACAATGCTGGTGTTTATCAGACTTCAATGCAGTGCAGCCTTTAAAATATTGGCTAGCAATAGCCAGAGCTCTTCTACAATCTGTAAATATTCACAGAAATTAAAAAAAAACAAACCATAATCCAGTAATTTTACAAAACACCTCAAATCAAGAGTCTGCCGTATCTGGGGAAGCAAAAATTGTTGGTTTTCCTGTTGTTCTGACAAATACTGTGCTTTGTTTCCAGTTCTTCTATTCCCAAGAACTGCTTTTTGCTTTTCAATAGTTCTGTTCCTGTCTTTTCTGAAAGACATCGGTTATCCCACCTAACATTAACATTCATTCATATCAGCTACTAAATAAATGCCACTTTCTTTAAATCTACTGCAACTTCTTAATTACAAAGGTTTTTTTGCACACCCAATTCACTCTCATACTAACTAAACACAAACTAACAACTCAGTTCAGCAAGTCTAGGAATTGTTTTATTTTCACCCCTGGAATATCTCCAACTTTCAGTTTTGTTCAACTACACAAACAGATTTTAAAACAAAAAAAACCAAACAGATTTTTCAGAACTTCTATGCATGTTGTTTCCTTTAAAATAAATCTACCCACAGCTTACAAATTATGGTAGAGCTAATATCTGAAATTATTTTAATGTGTTACATTAATTAATGATGCTTCATTATCAGAAGCTCTGATTAGTTCTCTTCATGTAAGTACAGTGAAGTGGCTTTTTGAAATTATGAAGAAAAGTGGAAAGGGAAAGGAGAAATTATCATTGAGGTCAAATCAAGTTTGAAATACATAATTTGTATTGTGTTGTTACATATTTTCCTCCTCTACATATGTCAGTCCCAAATTTGTTATTCTGTATTAAAATGTACATTTTCAGTCCTTACACTGAAGTGAAATGCTGGTATTTCCCCCTTTCTTTTGTCCCTAAACTGAACTACTTCCAAGTTTGTTGGGCAGTTTTGCCTATTTTCAGATCACTTTTTAATCTACATAATTTTTATTTTGATTAATTCTATTTATTTTTTCAAGTTTAAAAGGTGTTTTAATGGAAGTTGAATAGACACCCTTTTCCACAAGTTCCAGTGTGTCAGAGAAGATGATGGTTTAGGTCTGAAAGCAAGAAACCTTATTTTTAGAATGTAAATGAACATGTCATTATTTCCAAGGGAGGACCTTGTTATGAAGATACAAGATGAAAATGGGAAGTTCCCACAGACATTTAAATTACTATCAACTTAAATTCTTATTAATTTCCACAGGCATGCAAGTTTGGGGAGTAGGGTTTTGTTTTGTTGGTTTTTTTCAGGTATTTTTTGTTTGGTTTGTGTTTTGTTTGGTTGTTTTTTTTTTTTCCCTTAGTCTTTCTTTGATAAAGCTTTGAGTTTCTATTTCTCTCATACATGCAAAGTGTCACTTAAAATAATTAGATCTACACAGTATCTCAGCTCTTGCCCAGCTACCCTGCTCAGTCTTAATTTATTCCAGCTTCTCACAATCAGAGCAAGCAGGAAGTTTAAAGTTCCAGCTCTCATCAGCCTGAAGAGGAAGCATACTGCAAAACCTCAGAGCCCAAAATAAAAACACATTAACAGCTGAACAATCCAGCTCTTCCCCAAAGGCAGTTATTCAATTTTTTTATCTCAATGAACTCATGCACTAGAACACTAGAAGTTTGCATAATTTCATCTAAAGGGAATTCACTCTTCTAAATTTTAGACAGATTAAAGAGCAAAAGGTGTTTTTAGTGTTTATCTATGCAAAGGTAACCTCCAAAACTAAGGTCATTCTCCCAAACCAAGGGCAGAAAATCCTGAAAAATGCTTCTCAGATCTAGGCCAGGAATCCCATATGATTATGGGGTTTTTATTTAGCCAAAATGTAAACAGCTTCAAAAGAGATACACTAATTTCCTGAATCTCATATGGGAATTCCAAAGATAGATACCAAAGAATATCACACAACCTCCTCCTAGGTGATCTACCATAAGTAAATCGGGGTTCTAACAGCCATGACTGAAGCAGAAGAACAAAAATTCTGCTCATCTCCAGACAACACAAAGAACTGCCAAAGAATCTTCATGTGCACCCTTAAGGCAGAAACTCAGGTCAGTCTGTACACACTATTTAAAGCAAAACAAAATGTAAAGTGTTTTTACATCTGACTAACTCAGTCACACCAACTCAATTATAGCTATTAAACTGTCATTGCAAGGCACTTTTCTAGTTTCAACCACAGAGCAAAAGTGCACCCAATCTAGCAGAGAGCAAACACATCTAGTCCATAGAGAGAGAGAAAAATAAAAATTCCTGTATCTACTAAGTCTTCATTTAATCTCTAGATTAACCTATTCTGTGCACCTTCTACCACTTATAAATGGAAATTCAGGCAAATATTTTTCAAACACCTTGGTGAACAAGTCAATCAACACATACCACTCTCCACAGTGCACAGCCTTCAATACTCCCACAGCAGCTGTAGTCTGTCGTTCAAAACCTTGTCCTATATGATCTGCATGGGCTCGTGTCCGGTCTTCAAATAGCATTTCACGGGGTTCACTGGTTCGAGGTAGGTACTGCAAGTTTTTTATTTCATTGGTAGTTCTGTATAAGAAAAATAATATTAGCAATATAGCAATTTTTCTTAATTACCTAATATCCACCCATAGCCAATAGGATTATTTTTCTCATTTCAGTGAGAACTTACAGTCAAATGAGAAAAACAGTAACACTGAGGACAAATTAAAATGGAATGAGGTACACAAAAAAATCAGAACACCCATGCAATAAAAAAAAGATAAAAAACCCCAAACAAACAAAAACCAACACCACAGTGTCAGGGCCCTGAGTGCACTAAAAGGCTCTGATGACTGAGCAGCCTCACCTCCAGCCTCCACCCACAAACCCTGACAAGGAGCCTAGGAGCTCTATTTAAGCCTGAGCCTGGGCCTTCAGTCCCAGCCCGAGCTATGTCACAGGAGCACTGGTCTTCACCTCAGCCAGAGGCGTACTGGGCCACAGACCTTCTTGCCTGCTTGACCTCAGGATGACTTTGTCATGATGGACCTGCCTGGCTTGACCTCAGACCTGCCCCATCACCACACACTTGCCTGACACACTGGAGTCTAGGCTGAATCTTGTCCCTAAACCCCAGGTCCACCCTACCTGCCTCTCTCAGGCGCTGTAAGACTGGGCCCTACCCTGATCAGTTCCTGGCAGGGAACTGCTGGCCTCTGTTGCTTCCTATTAGGTATACAGTTGTCCCTGAAGTTATTCTTCATCATTCTTTATCCTACCAAACCACTGTGCATGTAAATTTAGTTCAAAGTTGTAAAACTGGGAATGAAAAGCAGCAAAAGATTTCTCTCTTCAAGGTTTAATGAATGTGAAGGAAACACTGCAGAGCAGGAACAAAGCCACAGACCATTTCCTTGGCCACCTGGAGCCAACACTGTGTTACATATTTTTCCAAGAGCTGCTTATAATAATAGCATAGCTAAGGTTGGAAGGGAC
This sequence comes from Antrostomus carolinensis, assembly GCF_000700745.2. Classification (NCBI taxonomy): domain Eukaryota; kingdom Metazoa; phylum Chordata; class Aves; order Caprimulgiformes; family Caprimulgidae; genus Antrostomus; species Antrostomus carolinensis. Next base: position 4,898 of record NW_010293452.1, read on the forward strand.
ATCTGGAGAATGTGTAGTCCAACTTCCCCCACTCAACTAGAGCTGGTGGCTCAGGAGCATGTCTAGTCAAGTTTAGAGCAACATCAAAGACAGAGACTCCACAAGCTGTCTGTGCAACCTGTTCTAGTGTTCAGCCTTCCACACAGTAAACTTTTTTCCTCTGCTTATTTTAAATGGATTTTCTTGTAATTCAGTTTGTGCCCATTATCTCTGGTCATGTCACGAGGCACTGCTGACAAGAGTCCTTCTTACAACCTCCTATCAGATGCTTATACACATTTATATGATCCCACTGAGTTTTCCTTCCTCAAGAGTAAATCTCAGTTCTCCCATGCTTGCCTTTCATGTCACGAGATCTGCTCCAGTATGCCCATGCCTGTCTGGGACTGGTGAGCCAAGAACTGGATACAATACTCCAAATGTGTCTCACCAGTGATGAGCAGAGGGGAAGAATCATCTCCCTCAGCCTGCTGGCAGTGCTCCTCCTAATCTTGTCCAGGCAGCTGCTGACCTGTCAACCTGTCACTCACCAGGACCCTCAAGTCCTTCTCTGTCAGGCTGTTCTTGAGGCAGCTGAGCCCCATCGTGTGCTGGTGGCACAGGGTTATTCCTTTTACATGCAGGACTTTAAACATCCCAGTATTAACTTCATGAGTCCACTGAGCTGGCCCACTTCTACAGCCTCTCAAGGTCCCTCACAAGCAGCAAAACCCTGGGGTGCATCAACCACTCATTCCAGTTTCGTGCACACTCTGTTTCATGATGCCAGCCATTAATGAAGATGTTGAACAGCACCAGCACAAGGTATCAATGTCTGGGTTACTCGAGCAGCAACTGTCCTCCAGCTGGACTTGTGCTGATCAGAACCCTTTGAGCACAGCAGTTAAGCCAGTTCTTGACCCACTTCACTGTCCACCAATCTAGTTTGTCCTTCATTAATTTGTCTATTAGGATGTTATGGGAGACAGGGGTCCAGTATGGAAAGCCTTGCTTACATCAAGATAAACACCCCTAGCGCTCCCCTCACCCTGTGAGCCAGCCATTCTGTTGCAGAATGCTATCAGGTGGATAAGGCATGATTTCCCCTTTGTTAATCAATGCTAGCTACTCCCAACAGTCATCTTGCCCCTCATGCTTGAAATGGCATCCTTCCCAGAATGAAGGCGAGGCTGACTGGCCTATAGTTCCCTAGGTCTTGCTTCTTACCCTTCTAAATGACTGGAGTGACACTGGCTTTCCTCCAGTCCTCAGGAACCTTTGCCAATTGTCATGACCTTTCAGAGACAATCAGGAGTGGTCGTGCAATCATACTGTGTCTGTCTAATCTGTATGTCTGATGTGTTCCTTAATGTGATTCTCATCCACTGAAGGCAAGTAGTCCTTGCTCCAGACCTCCCTACTGTCTCCAGGACCTGGCACTTCTAAAGGTAAATCTCACCAGTAAAGACAAGGGCAAAGAAAGCACTGAGTATATTGGCCTTCTCTGTGTCCTTTGTCTCCAGGCCCTTTGTCCCATTCAGCTGATGCCTTACACTTTCCCCAGTCTTTCTTTTGCTGTCCACAGGCCTGTAGCAGTCCTTCCTGCTACCCTTCACGTCCCTTGCCAAACTCAACTCCAGATGGTCTTCAGTTTAACTGCATCCACTTCATGGTTGAGCAGTATCTCTGTACTCCTGAAGCACCGAACCCTGCTTCCAATTCTTCTATGCTCCCTGTGCTGGGTTCGGGGATGGAGCATTTTTTTTTTTGCTAGTGGGGGAAGGGCCACCTTGTGAGAGCAAAATCCTCTCCTGGCTCCAAGGCGGAGACCCCCCAGCCCAGGCTGGGCCAATGAGCACTAGAGAAACACCTCTGAGAATCCATATTTGTGAGGGGAAGGACTGTCCTGAAAAGAACTAGGTGGGAGTGAACCTGGAGGAGAGGCCATTGACCTAATAAAAGACGATCATTGGCCTAAACAAAGGACAGACAGACACAGAGAGAGCTTTGCTGCCAGAGGAAAGAGAAGGAGTGGGAAAAGACAGAGACCCACACCCAGTTCTACCGTATGGAGCAGAAGACAAAGTCCCCTGCAGCCCATGGAGACTCAACTGCAGAGCAGAGACCCCTGTGTAGGCCATGGAGGACCCCACACTGGAGCAGAGAGGCTGAGCCTGAGGGCAAGTGTGACTGGAACTGGGACCCCGAGAGCTGCTCGTTGCCAGAGCGGGGGTGGACCCCCCCAGAGTGGGAAGCTTTGGAACATCTTGTTCCTGGAATTTCATGCTGGGAAGAGCAGCAGAGGTGAACTGGTTGAACCTCCATTCCCTGCTCCCTGTGCTGCTGGGGGGGTGGAGGGGAAGGTAGAGAAATCAGGAGCAAAGTGATTTGAGCCTGGGAAGAAGGGAAGGGTAGGGGAAGATGTGGTTGTTATGTCTGGTTAGATGAATGGCAACGAATTAAATTGATTTTTCTTCCCCAAGTTTTGAGCCTGTTTTGCCCATGACCATAACTGGTGAGTGAGCCATCCCAGTCCTTCACTCCTAATCCCATGACCCCTTTGTTGTGTCTCCCATCCCATTTCATCGCGTGGGGAGAGTGAATGCAGGACCACATGGCCTCTCTGTGGGTTAAACCACCACATTCCCTTTTTATGTTCAAATTCTGAACAAGAGAACTCCAAATACGTAATTTCTCATGACACATAATATTCAAGTTCTGCAGAGGACATTCCAATGCTCTTAAGCTCGTACTTATACACAGTACCACAGCAAAGCTTAAAGATGTAATTTAATGTTGGTGGTGTCACCTTCCAGATGAGAGACAAGCCCTTAATCCTTGAGGTTTTTAAACATCCACTCACATTTAACAACAGGGGAATTAATTCCAGTCTCCTGGCATATATCAGGAGTTGTGTGCTTGTTCACATTTCCCTGCAGTTTTCACCTTAAACTCCTACTAAATCTCAAAAAATGACCATCACCTTACTCAGACAGACAGTAAACAACTTTAAGGAGAAAGGGAACAAAAAAAACCCAACCAAACAAAAAAGAAACACCAAACCACCCTCCCACCCCCTCCACATCCTTACAAAACAAAACAACTTAAGAGTTTATTTGGAGATGAAGATTTACGGAAGTTTGTACTAGGATATAGTATCAACCAGTAAAAGGTTTGGGATAAAATGAATTCATAGAGAAAGAATACTAACCAGACATTTATCAAGGAAAATAATTCAACATACCTCTTCCTTTTGAAAGGTGACTTTGGCATGTCAGCCACAGGGATCATCTGTTCTCCAGGACGTACCCACATAATAGGACCATCATCACTGTCTTTACGACTCTCTAATTTTAAACTAGAAAGTGTTCCCCATGGCAGTGTACACTAACAGGAAATACAAGCCACAATTTTAAAGTGAGTTACTTTAAAAACTTCTTAAAAGCAGCCTTTATCTGTCATGATTAGAACATTTATTAGACCACTAAGCAAGTAACACATACTCTGACTTCATTATAACAATATTAGGCAGTATATTGTCCCCTTTCTCCCAACCCACTCCCTTCTGTCCTTACTTTTAAGAAGGGTGATTCTTCCAACATATCAAGGAACTCAGGGAAGTAATCCCCCACTTCCTCATCAACTGCTCCAACCAGGCTGATCTGTCTCATTGGGCCAGCTCTATACGTACCATGAGAGTATGTTCTTTTTACCTACAAGTAGAATATGACAGCAAAAGTTACAGCAAGTCCACTAGCACTCAGTCTGCATTCAATAAGCACCTTTAATCTGCATGCTTATGTTTTCTGATCGATATTAGTCCTACATTTACTACAGTCTTCATATACTTAAGATTATGAAGTCAATTACTATGAACTCATCATCAAAGACAGACGTTCTTATTAAAGATACATGACACTTCTTATTTTATTTATTTTAAAGTCTGAACATAAGATAGAGTTACTATTGTGTTTCAAGAAAATGACATTCCAGAATGGTAACTGTGAAAAGCTAATAACATATGTTCTGCTCATCAACTAGTAATTAAGGATTCTTACCTAGAGTACTCAAGTCTAGCTGAATTTTTACCTTTTTTCTGTAACAGTCAGACAGACATAACCCTGAGTTACAACTAATTAAACTCTCAACATCTCCTCTGCTAATCATCCTCTCCAGTGTAGCCTCTGTGCGAGCACCTTAACTGGAGCAAAGACAAGGCCCGTAAAGAGTTAGTACAGGAAGAAAGAGAATAACAGTTATTCCTTCATTTTTGCTGTGTTGTGCTAACACTTTTCGTGCTCCCTTAACACTGTAAGGGCTGTAACATTCACCTCATGAAAAATTTTATCTTGAACTTGAACAAAAACACATATCATTATAAGTTGGGGTTTGTTTTTGGTTTTTTTTTCAATTATCTGATCTGTTGTGTTACCTCAACAAAACATGGGCATGAGACTGATGGGGATCACTTTCCCTTAAGCTTCCAATCTCCTATTTAACAGGCTGAAAGACACAGTGGTATTAATGGATGAAATATGACCAGATCAGAACAAAGAGAAGAGCAGATAGATTACTGCACAAACCAAGTGAGGCTCTTGCACTGCATCTCTAGACATTCTGCATCCAAAGCAAGACAAGAAAAAAAGATGCAAGGAAAAGTTAATGAAGTACTGCTAAGCTATGGTCCTCACTCCTAAAGATCATTAAAATTCCTAGTAATTATAGCAGTGCAGAGGAGAACTAGCAGCAGTTCCTGAAAACAGGACTAAATCATACAACATGGACCAATACTGTGCCCTTCTGAGGAGCTAGGCTAATGTAACCAGACGCATTCCAGAAATGCAGAACCAAATATTCTTCTTCAGATCACCTCAGTCATCATAGACACTCAGGAAATGAAGGACAAACTAAAATTAGGATTTTACAAAGTGTCTGAGCTAATGGAATGGCAAGTCATCACAGTCAGACTGAAAAGAGCCATACTGCCAGACAGTAGCATTTCCCTATTCCCCAAATCCTTACTCGTACATTCCTATAGCTTTTCTGCAAGGACAGCTGGTGATTTGGTGATAAGACATCAGAAAACATTCATTTCTGCTGTATCTGCACTGGCACAAAGCATCAGGAGTTCACACAACTACAGCACTGGGACAAGGAGGGACACTCACTTGTCATTGCTGGCTTACTGGATAGACCAATTCCAAAATACCTTAAAACCACTTTCTGAAGCTACAGACAGGCATAAATCTCACAGTTATTACTCACAGTTTACTGATAAACGTAATATGCAAAAGGATGTTTCTTCCACTGGCATAAGTAGCTTAGTATTCCAGCATTCCAGGCCAGGATATTAAGCTGCTCTTTTCATCCACTCCCCTGATTAAAGGGAACCAACCATTCTTCTGCTTTTTCCTTGCTTCCTTCTGCTACCAATACCATTCTCCCAAGTAACAAGTGATAGGATAAGAGGAAATGGCCTGAAGCTGTGCCAGGGGAGGTTTAGATTGGATATTAGGAAATATTTCTTCACTAGAAGGGTTCTTGAGCATTGGAACGGACTGCCCAGAGAAACACCATCCCTGGAGGTATTTAAAAAACATGTAAATGTGGCATGGTTTAGAGGTGGACTTGGCAGTGTTGGGTTTATGGCTGGACTTGATCTTACAGGTCTTTCCCAACCTAAATGATTCCGATTCACACAGCACACAATAAACTAGTTGTGGAATTACTCCAAGTGAAAACTCTACAACTTCCCCAAAAAAATACTAACTCAAGTTAAATTAGGAGAGGCTGTGAAGCTTTCAGTCGACTAACCCACCCATCTGGCTTACTTACATACCACTAGCTGCCGCCAGTGAAGCATAAAGTCAAAGTGTTTAAGTGCTAAAGGTGGACCAGTTCAGAAATTTCTTCTATATTCCCAAAAAGACCGTGTCACTGAAAATTAAAACTGAAAGATTATTGTCCATCCCAATTCACTCCTAGGTCTCCTGATCAGTTTTCCCCCCCTCCTCATTCAGCAGGTAGAACAGGTTCATTTTCAAGATCCAGCTTGGGAGAGGTGAAATACAAAGATAATGCCAAGAATGTCAAAGTTACAAATGAACACCTTCTTCTGCAACCATATTCAGAGTTGTGTAACTGGAAATACACAGACTGAGAGGTTTGAGTCCCTCAGAGCCGTGTGCTCACTCACCCCTCCTCAAAGGTGAGAGACACAGGAGGGAACAGGAACAGCAAGGAAACACATGGGTCCAGATGAAGGCAGTTTAATAAGTGAAGAAATGAGGAAAGTGAAGAAAAGAGGAAGAAAACACCAACTGGTATTTTGCACCACTCACCGTCTCCCACAAGCAGATCGATACCCAGCCAGTCTCCAAGCATTAACTACCTTCCAGACCAACACCCCAGCCCGTCCTACTCAGTTTTTTATTGCTGAGCATGATGTTCTGTGTCATTGAATATCCCTGCAGTCAATCTGGGTGAGCTGTCCCATCCATGTCCCCTCCAAACTTCTTGCCCACCCCAGCCGACTCACCAGCAGGTCCAGAACAGGGTAAGAGAGAAAGCCTTGACACTGTGCAAGTGTTGCTCAGCAATAGCCAAAACACCAGCGCTATCAACAGTTTTAGTCACAAATCCAGACCACAGCCCCATAACAGGCTGCTATGAAGAAAATTAACTCTAACCCAGTATAAACAGAATATAAATCCATGCTGGTGATGAAAGAGAAAGATCTACTCTCTCTTTTTCCCGTCTTTCCTACTAGCATTAGGTCTTTTGCAGATAGACAAGAAGCCAGCTTAGGGAACTGTTCTGATTTTAATCCACAAATTACCAGAAGAATTTATTTATTTTAGAAAATTATATAATTAAGAATTACATAAAAACATTAGCCATAAAGACTAATGCCTGGCAAGAAAGAACAAGAGGGAACCTGGAAGAGGAGGCAGCTTTTGGCAGTGAAAAGTGACTCCTATCTCACCTCTTCCATGGACTGGGTTATAGCATCTGAAACACTAGACTCTGGTCAGGGGTTGCTATTTAAATGACACTATCTTAGATTAGGCTAAGGAATTAGAAAAACATATATTAAAAGGTGAGGTCATTCTTAGAGGGAAGAACCAGCTAGCAAACAAAATTAATCTTCACTCACTCCAAAATAAGACTGCTACAAAGTAATGAATAGTGTGGAAACACCAAAAACCTTCTGTTGATGTCTGACCAAAGATAAAAGTGAAATTAATCCTCTTAAAGACAACAACAAAATAAATACTATCAATAGCATATTAGATAACATTTTCCTTTCCTTTTACTGTCAATATCCTTTGGCTGGTTTGTCCATAGGAAGAAGAAAAGATTCCTCTATATATTTCTAAACTCACAAAAACAATGCTAATGTACTAAACCCAGTACTACTTCATCAAATTATAGATCAAATTATGCACTGACCACAAATCAAATATTATACATCTTTTATAAGGTGATATTCTTGAATTTAATTTTACAGGTTACAGCATGACTACGTTTTTAGAATGTTACAAATTTGCTGAAATAAATAACTGGAAGAATCTAAATCCAGAATAAAAGAAGGAATTAATGACATGCAGTTCTTCTAGCATGTGGTCAACATGATCAGAATACACACACACACACACAAAAAAATCACCAATCAAATGCAGTATAACACAAGGGACAGGTAAAATAGACAGAAACATATAACCAAATAAATACAACACAGCCTAACTTCATTCTTCTCATGTAGCTTAAACCTGAAGTATGTCACCTAAAAACACACACAAAAGGAGACTGTCATTTTCTTGCCTCAAGGTAATGGAAAATTAAGACAGTGAAATCACCACTGAATTCAGAACTAGTAAAACTTGAGAATTACCTGCTTCTATGGCATCAACTGATTTTTAATGTAACTTAACTTGCTCAGTTTTGAGTAAGGAGTTCTAAAAAGCAAATGTTTTGGCATAAACATGTTAGTATTTAAAAGAATGTGATGACTGAATCTGAATACATATAAATATATTATACTGACAACAATATATTTGAGCAGTATCATCCTACAAACAGGAAATATTTTAGACACTGTATGTTAAAGCTGTTTCCATTTTCTGTTTGAAAAGAACACAAACTGGAAGGAAGAGTCCAGAGAAACCAAACATTTCAAGAGATTAATTTTAAAAATGTTAACTGGGGCAAGTCACAACTGAATTCCTATTTTTAATATAGTAGGGTTTTTTTCAGTTGAATTTCTATCATTTTCCTGCAAGAATTTAAAAAGCTTATATTTCTTTCAGTTTTTCAGCTTTAAAACCAGAAGTCTGGAAAAGCAGTCCTCAGACACACACAAAAAAAAATCCAAACCCACTGAACCCAAAACAATTTGAAGAAACCCACAAAGAAAGCCCCACCAAAGACCAACAAAAACAACAAAAACATTAAATCACCATAGAACTATGCTGGGAGATCAGACAGGATAGTTGGTTTCCATTTCACTACACGAGCTCACAAGCTGCACTTACACATTTGTATCTTAGAACTGAAAATGTCCAGCCTCACATTCACTGCTACTGCTCTGGATATGTTGTCTCAAACACTGTAATCATGAAGAGGCAACGGAGCATCCCTTCTTATTCGGTATATTTTGAATAAGTGACCAAAAGGTTTTCTGTTCCTTGTCAACTTTTTTCTTAAAGGCTTATGTATATTTTCAGTTCCAATGGGAACCAATGCTGAAGCATCAAAATTAAATTTCACTGAACAAATAATCATCAAAATTGTTCCAAGTTTAAAAATACTTGCCAATCTACTTGGTTGCTTTTTGCTTTTAAGCCACATGTATTTCATCCTACTTTTTTTTCTGTTTCCCAATTGGAAGTTTCTGGAAATGATTTTTACTGCAGTACAGTTCCACCAGTGTCCTTTTAGTACTATAATTTGTTTATCACTTCACATTTCACCTTGCAGTTCAAATCCCCAAATAATACAATGGATGGACAGACATTTTTAAAAGCAAGACAACCTGTTGTTCTGAATTCCAGTGACACCAAAACAGTGAAGCAGTCGACAAAGAATTAAAAAATAAAACAACCCTAAGAACAGAATCAATTGGATCCCTTCATTGAAAGGGATCTTGTGAAAGCCAAGCAGCTATTCTGCTCCTGTAACTCAGGATCTCCTATAACAAGGTCCAGGCTCAGATCCTGCACAAGCTGCCAGTACAAACCTCCAGAGTTTTGTTTAGGTTTAATTTTTTGTTAATACAGAATACATGACCAACAAGAGCAACATACAACTGTCATTTCATATTTATTGGTTGAAACTGTCAAGAAGCAATCTGGAAACATAACTATTTTCTAAATGGAAAACAAATGAGCATGTGTTGCCGATTTCTAATGTCATTCTATATGAACTGATTCTTTGTTCAATGCTATTCAATCAGTGAGCACTTTTTTTGCTTGGAAGACTGAAGGCTGCCATCATCTATCAAAGAACTCTCTTATACATTTAATAAAAAAAGAACGGGGCAATATATATGTATGTATATATACATACATATACAATGTATATGTATATATACATTTAACAGAGCTAAAATGCCATTTTTAATCGGGAGAGAAAAAAAGGGAAGAAGAAAGGAGGCTATACATTGGGAAACTTGTGTAATAGCAAGCAGTTGCTAAAAACTGGTAATATTTAACTAACCAAACATTCAAAAAGCTTAAAAGCAAGGAGTAAATTCTATTGAAAGCAAAATTCTACTGAAAGCTACTAAAACACAACTGAAGAGACACAGTTCCATTATGAAGAAGTCTTTCCAGAACACAGGAAAACAAAACAATACATGAAAATAGACACTGTACAAATCTCTAATGATAAGAAAATGATACATTAACCAGTTATTTCAGACTTTCTTTAAAGAACAATATTATCAGTGATTCTCCTCAAATACTACAAGAACAAATATTTTCAAGTAATTTCAAGTAGTAATTTCACAAATTAAAAAAGGAGTAAACAGCAAAAACCTCCCTGCAAAAGACAAACTTTTAACAGCTAAACAAGGAGGACAGCAAAGAGAAGATACTATTAAAAGGGGCTAAAAGAGAATTTGAATTACAAGCTCTGTGTCCAGAACTTTAAGAAGTGAGGACAACCACCCATTTGAAAAGTCACAACACAAACATGAAGTATCACATTTCTTCTGCTAAAGCACTTATGCTATTTTCAGTACTATCTGAATATCTAATGTCCATCACAGTTAACACTGGCAACATGGAATAAGTTACTTCAGAATGGGACAAAACAACAAATTACTTCTCTGAAGGTGCAAACTGCCTGCTGTTACAGAATGGGGCTGACTGTAATGCTGCACTCATCCTTGATCTACCTCTGGCATAGTAAATGAATATAATTTGATAACTCAGCAATAAAACCACGCAGTAGTAGGTTAAGTTTTCTGCTGGATTAACTAAATGAACTGGCACTGAGAAGCATCACAGCTTGGCACAAGAACACGCAGCTGGGAGGAAAGAAGCAATGGGGACATTCTCTTGTAGCAGCAACAGGTGCTAGATTGGCTCTGACAACTTGTCTAACTGCTCACTGAGCAGGGTAACACACAAGTGACTTTTTCTAAACTGAACAGGCTTAATCAGCATCCTCACATACCCTGCAGTACAAAGGCAGTAAGCTAAAAAGAAACAAAGCTTTAATAAATCAATGAGAACTCAAAACACAAACCAGATTCTTCAAAGCTTGTGATAGTTCCACTGGGCTAGCCCTTGGCCAGCAGCCAACACAGCCCCCCCACCCTCAGGGGATAGGGGAGAGGGCTGGGGGGGCAAGGAGTAGGAGGCTTGTAGGCTGAGGTAAGAACAGTTTAATAATAGAAATAAAAGAAAATTTAAAACAACACTAATATTAAAATAGTAGTAATAATAACAGTAATAAAATATACAAATGAGTGACACCCAGTGCAACTGCTCACCACCTGCCAGCCAAGCCCGGCCTGTTCCCAGATAACGATCCTGGAGGACCGACAATCCCGAACTGAAACCGCAATCCTGGAAGAGTGAGAGCCCGAGCGAAAGCCAGAGAGAATCCCACCCCCCCTTTCTGGTCAGCCCCGGATAATACACTAAACATGACGGGATATGATATGGAATATCTCACTGGCACATCCAAATGCCAGTCTGGGGGTTTGCTATTCACTGCGCTTCCCCCTCCCAGCCCTAATGCAGCTGTGAAGCAGCCAAACACGGTGGCCTTGAGCTCCAGCAGCAACTCATAACATTGGTACTTTTATCAATGATGTCCTCGTAACAAGTCTTGCACTGAAACCAAAACACAGCTATTCTAACTACTAAGAAGAAAATTAACTCTATCCTAGCAAAACCAGAACAAAGCTAAAGAAGACAAAATGTATCATCTTAAACAAAAAGGTGTCAAGAGAAGCAAGACACTGGAGAGTTAGAGATCATTTAGTCTAGCTTCAACTTTCAGAAAAAAAGTTAGCTAGATACTCCTGTCCCAACCACCTAGAAAATAAGATGGTAAAAGCTAATAAACGTGGACATGTGTATTGTGTACAAGTTTGCATGGCAACATTGTGGTAGTGGGGGGAGCATAGGGGTGGCTTCTGTGAGAAGCTGCCAGAAGCTTCCCCCATGTCCAACAGAACCAATGCCAGCCAGCTCCAAAACAGACCCACCACTGTCCTAGGCTGAGCCCATCAACAACAGTGGTAGGGCCTCTGCGATAGCATAGCGAAGAAGGGGAAGAGAAAAAAAACACTGCACAATTGCAGCCAGAGAGAAGATGTAAGAGAAACAACTCTGCAGACACCAAGGTCAGTGAAGAAGGAGGGGGGAGGAGATGCTCCAGGCACCGGAGCAGATTCCCCTGCAGCCTGTGGTGAAGACCATGGTGAGGCAGGCTGTCCCCCTGCAGCCCATGGAGTTCCATGGTGGAGCAGATGTCCACCTGTAGCCTGTGGAGGGCCCCACGCCGGAGCAGGTGGATGGCTAAAGGAGGCTGTGACCCCATGAGAAGCCTGCGCTGGAGCAGGTTCCTGTCAGGACCTGTGGCCTGTGGAGAGAGGAGCAGACGCTGGAGCAGGTTTGCTGGCAGGGATTGTGACACCGTGAGGGGGCCCACGCTGGAGCAGTCCCTTCCTGAAGGACTGCACCCCATGGAATGGACCCAGGCTGGAGCAGTTCATGAAGGACTCTAGCCTGTGGGAAGGACGCAGGTTGGATAAGTTCATGGAGAACAAGGTCTTTGATAAACTGGAAAAGGGATCTCAATACATAGGATATAATTCTACTAGAATAAAAGCAAAGAACTGCACTCAGATATATATGACTAACTGCATAAACATGAAAAGGGGAGTAACTAACTTAGTAGGAGCTGCTGCTACAGCAGATCACAAACTGCTCCGAAAAAGGCAGGAATAGATAACAAAGAGCAAGAATTTGCAAAACACTTAAGCAATCTTCTCATACTTGATAACAATGCACTATGCAGACACTGTCCATTTTCCATACTGTATTTTAAGAAAAATAAGGATGACTGGAGATAACATAAGAGGGGAGCAGTAAGACTGATAATGCTGAAATAACTCCAATTACTTAATCTACGCAGGGGAGGAAAAGGAGCTGTTAAGCAATCTTCAAATACAGAGAACACTGACAGAAAAGCACAAACTGCCTCATCCACTAAAGATCAGAATAAAAGGACAGCAGAAGGATTGAGATAAGAGGACAAACAATAAAAAAAAAAGATTGTTCAATAGATTTCTTTGGGAATGTGGAATCACTTAGAGATCTCCAGCAAACACATTTGTCAGATACAGCTTAAAATCAGTCAATCTTGTCTTGAAGCACAGGAATTGTTGGGCATTGCTCAGCATTTTACTTCACCTGTACTAAGAAGTTGCCCCTGGGACAAGACTGAAGCACAGTAAAAATCAATCCACTAAGCACTGTTATGGTTAAACATAAGCAGGCACCTTTGGGGTTTTAGCAAAGCAATAAAAATTCAGGCTTGCCCAGCATGAGGACACAGTAATGGTTCAAAATATTAAACAACAGCACTAAATACCTTAGCTGAAGTAATGTAAGCTGCAAGTAGTGGCAAAAGCTCTTTATTTACATTCTTTGAAATCTTCATAAGAGCCTGACAAGTCAGGTCCATAGCTATCAGGTAACTGATGCAGTTGTTGCCATCTACACAAGTGATGGAACCCAGGGGGTCACCTACAGTGGACAGTTTTCCACCACCTGAAAGAGTGACTTACTGGCTACAGGGATACCCAGACTAATTCCATGTTGCCCAACAGTTCACAGAAACGCAGTTATGCCACTAACATAAAAAAACTTTAAGAATTAAGGAGTATTTAAACTTCTGTTCCAGACAGGTGATTAAAACCTCCCCAATTCCTTTCCCCTCAAAATTTAAAAACCAACGTTGAGACAGAACCAGTTCCAACACAAACTCTTCTCCCCTGTGCCTGCTGTAACTATTCTCACAAGCTTCTGCCTACTTCTGATCTCCTAACAAGGGAAACCATATTAGTTCTGTCTGACACAGGTGCATTGGGAAGCTCAGAGGAGTTCATTTTCAACTCTACAATTGTGAAAACTAAGTACATTACTCAAGAAATACAGACTTTTACAGGCAGACTAAGAGGACTCCAACAGTTTTGATTTTGCCAACAGAATTTACTGTTGAATCCGCCTCTTACCACAGAACTCAGTGACTTTAAAATATGCATTACTTAAGACAAACAAGAAAAAAACCTCATCTGCCACAAAACAGGAGGTGGAAGCTTATTGAAAGAATCAACTTGAGAAATAACTGACAAAATACTCTGTAATATCTTTCATTTCAGGCTTAGTTCATGCTTTTCATTATTTTTTATACTTTTTAAGATCTTTTTAAATACTTATATTTGTCAGATTGATTACATGTCCTACAAAAAGTTCTCAAAAACAACCAAAGAACCTCATGTACTAAAGTAAGCCTCATTTCGGTGTTTTAGTTAAGATCACCAAAGCAATACCCAAGTTTCTTAAGGCTAAAGAAGGCTTAGATATTCAAAGCAGACTTGATAAAACTAAATTCCTACTTAGACATCAGAAAACAACTGATGTCTCAACTGAGACTATACAACAACTGTTAGACATTGCTCAGGCAGCTCAGGGAACACCAGGGAACACAGCAGCACAGAGCTTTTGCAATGTAGGGACGGAAAATTACATTTAAAATTTCATTAAAATATATTGAAACAGCACATTATAATCCCTTTAAGATTCACACAGAACTCAATGAGACAGGAGCATATTATCAAGCTGCACAAAATGTAGCAAGTTATGCAATCATTTAGTACCTTTTATAAAGTAGGTAGAAGCAGAAAGCTAAAAAAAAGAGGCAACTGGTACTAACGAATCAGGCAGGAATTTACACAAACACAGAAAAGTTACAGCTGAAGGTTAAAACCACAAAATTCACAACTCTGATTCAAAAAGGTCTTGTCATGTCCCTGGAGGATGAGCACTCCGACACAGTATCACAATGACTAGGAAGGAGTATAAGACCCTAACAGACATCTTTGATACTGGCCCCAGTCAGAAAGGAGAATACTAAGCTAATAAAACCTTTCAAATGTATCAGACCACCTGAGTAAGACAAAATAAGCAGCCAGAATAAGACAAAAAAAAAAAAAAGAAATAATAAGGGAAAATAGAATCAATAACTAGGCAATCAAGTTACTGACTTAAATACTGCAGGAAGGGGAGAGATGCTGCAGAGAAGACAATATGAATAAGTCTGGTGATCGCCTGTATACATTATTTATACACACTGCACCCTTTATGGTATCAAAAGCACAGGGAGCCAAGTGCTTTCTGTCTAGTAACCAAACTCTGACAGGTGATAAAATGCTACAAAAACAAACTAATCGAAAAACTGAGAGAAAACAAAGTAAAAGAAGATATCAGAGCTAAACCTCCAGCCAAGTAAAATATGGCATATAAAACAGACTATGAATTCTCTCTCTGTTCCCACTTCACGTACGGAAAAATGGGAAATTATGATCGCAAAACCAATGACCACAGGACTGATTTAACTACAGATATTAATGATAACATTGTAATACCAAGTTAATCCATCCTTTCAGTAAAATAATTCCATTATAACTCACAAAAATAAAATCTGGGCTTTTCTTAACTATTTCTTTAGGGTAGATACTAGTACACACCTATGCTCATATTAATGCTGCCCAGAACAACAGGCTGGACTTAAAGAACAAACTTACAAGCCACATACAGCCTTTTTATATAAAATGACTTAAGACAGAGCAGCTCTAGGTAGCTGCCCATAATATACTCTGATTTTAACTATTAAAGTTATGATCCAGTTTACATACTGAAAAAAAAAAAGCAGTTAATATAGTCTATAGAATATTCATATTCCATGGCAGTGGATGTTTTCTTAACTAGTACTGCAAATGTTCTCTTGTAGCAACGTTTCAGTTCTGCATATTCTTGTGGAAAACAAACATCTGAAATGTTTCAATAAATGCAATAGTGTTCCATGCAAATGTTTATGTAGCCAAAGAAAAAAAAAGCACGTTTTTTATCAAAGATGACAGTATAACTTACACTTGAACTCATCATAATTGTCTAAAGTGAAGACTAAAATAGTTTAAAAGGTGTTACATACAACATCTAAATTCACAAGTAGGGCGTTAAACAGGCAATTGCGAGTTAAAGTTGATACAATGAAAAACAGCATTGAGTCTCCTCATAAAATGTTTCACTGAGATACCGTGTGGGTTTTACATAACACCTGCAACACCAAAGTGGCAATCCAAAAGTCAGATTATTTTTTTTCCCCCCTGAATTTAAAAGACCTGAAATATAACTTATGTGCAACAGTAATGTATCTTCTACAGCAAGTTAATAAATGGCAGAGGTGATGTTGAATCAGTAGCTGTTGTTACAAGAGTGTACAGTCATGTCTCTCTGGAAAATTAAAAAAAAAGGTATTCAAAAGCTGCCTGCCATTTTGCCACATAATTTAACAGCTTTCAAGAGAATTCAGCTAACTAGGGAAAAAAAGAAGGGGTAAGGACCAAATTAGGAGCTACATTAACCACCATTAAGTTCTCCTTTAAGGATGGATACAGAAGCCTCAAACTACAAATTAACCTAATTAACTGTGCTCTACACAGGTTTTACGTCCAACATTGTTTTAATGTATTAAAGCATTTCAGTTTTATGAAGAAGTTCACACAGATAAACTACAGTTCAGATGTCCAGACAGCTGCAGCGAAATAATTTTAATTCTTCAAAGCTCAGGGTTAAGCTTCAGCTACAGAAACAAATCCAAAGAAACCTACACACACACACACTTCCCCTCCCCCATAAAATCCAACTTTAAGTCTCAATTAATAGGCTCATTATCTTTAATACTGCAGAACTAACTTATTAGAGAATTCCCTTGATTCTAGTGTTCTGTGTCATCCACACAGCACAGCTAATAGTAACTGTATTCTAAAAAACCCATTCACAGTTGTTTGAAACCATTATATGACTTTAGAAAGTAAAACATATAACCTCTTACCTGAGCATGAAAATTTGACATAGTCGTTGTCTCTATATCTTTCTTTCCCAAAATCTCCATTTTCACTGGTGAATTGGGAAAATTAAACGAAAAGTAGTCTAAAAAGTCAGGTAAATAAGTAGCTGCCCCATGAACAATACCCATTACATAGTAAGCTGCACAGTTTTCATTTTCACTAAAAACCAGACCCACAAACTCTTCTGCAAATCTCTCCATCTCCACAGGAGATAAGTGGGAGAGTTCATTACTGTAGGCATGGATAACTGATGCACCTCCGTTAGGCTGGTGCTCAATATGAATCAGCTGTTTGAACTCCAATGTGTCCAACCTTTTGAGTTTATTTTGAACCCGTGGCTCCTTTAACGAGACAAATGGAAACTCACTGTTCTCTGGTATCTTGGACTCACAGTCCTTCTTGGGATCCATATTTTTCCCATTGAAATCCTTAAGATGATCATCTATGATGCCTTTGGCTTCCTGATCCTCAATATCAGAAACCAATCCTGAGCAGATGGTCTGAATGGATTTGCTGTACATTTTTGGACGCTTCCTCTTCTCGTTCTCTTTATGTTTCTTTTTCTTTTTCTTCTTAACTTTTTTAATCTGTAGCTCTTCTGCATTGGTTTTTGGTTTCTCCTTCCCACCTGTCAAGAGAAAAAAAAAAGATCTCTTAAGTATCTTCATATATAAAATATGTATTTAAAGATCAGGATGCAAAGTTACCAAAACCCTCACCACTGCACACAAAGACCAGAGACCAATACCAAGGGTCACAATGTGTATCTTGCTGAAAATGAATGCTAAAATACACCTGGCACGTTCATACATATCCTGGGCTGCATCAAGAGAAGCATGTCCAGCAGGTCAAGGGAGGTGATTCTCCCCCTCTATTCTGCTCTTGTAAGGCCCCACCTGGAATACTGCATCCAGTTCTGGAGCCCCCATCACAAAAGAGACAAGGAGCAGCTAGAATAAGTCCAGAGGAGACCACCAGGATGATCCGAGGGCTGGAGCACCTCTCCTATGAGGACAGGCTGAAAGAGTTGGGGCTGTTCAGCCTGGAAAAGAGAAGGCTCCAAGGAGATCTTATAGCGACCTGCCAGTACCTGAAGGGGCTACAAGAAAGCTGGGGAAGGACTTTTCATAAGGGCAACTAATGACAAAACAAGGGGAAATGGGTTCAAGCTGAAAGAGGTTAGGTTTAGATTAGATATTAGGAAGACACTGGAACAGGTTGCCCAAGGAAGTTGTGGATGCCCCCTCCCTGGAAGTGTTTAAGGCCAGGCTGGATGAGGCTTTGAGCAACCTGGTCTAGTGGAAGGTGTCCCTGCTGAAGGCGGGGGGATTGGAACTAGATGATCTTTGAGGTCCCTTCCAACCCGAACCATTCTGTAATTCTATGATATTACGACCAACAAATAAGCTGGGAAAAAAAAAAAGGAAATCACAAAAAAACAAGTTTCCCAAAGCTGCTTTTATGATGAGTCACAATCCTTAATCATACCCTTTAACTGGTCATCAGCAATTACTATATTAGAAAGTTCAGAGACATAAGACAGCTCTCAACAAATGTCGCCAAGCAAGGGGTTTACAAATGGTTAATGAGTATCAACCATCATGAGCAAGCCAAGATGTAACTGCCAGAACCTACCTTGTCAGATGGCTTTACATGGTCATTTTTCCAGAACCAAATAAACTTTGTTGAAATACACACAGAAGCCTATAAAAACTGACCCCATACTTTTTTTTTTTTAAAAAGGGGGGGGGCAACAAAACCATTCCCCCAAATACAAAACTAACTAAAAAACCCCCCAGCTAACCACCAAAAACCAAACCCTCACAAAACAAACTAGCTTCAAGCTTATATAATATGCCAGCTGAATTGAAAACAAACTGCAATGGCCTAAAGCCAAAAACTACTCATTTGGGGACATCACATTGAAATGATTCCCAAGGTAAACGTTCTTCCTTTTTTTAAAGCGTTTTTCTTCAAGTGCTTTTCAGGGGTTTTTCTGCAAGTAATAAACACAGTAGCAGAAAAAAAAAAAATCTGTCATTACACTGCCCTAAAATCTAGCAGTTAAAACCATTTCACAATTTCATAAATCAAATTACTGGGCATGTCACAGCACAAAATTATATTCACAAAAAGTGATTCAAGATCAGCAGGTTCCAACACAGAAGCTTAGTCTTGCAGTGAAATACACAATTTCTAAGTGATCTCAAATTCACAAGAGTTCGTTAACCAGTCACCACTACTATGCTGTCGGAGACCATCGCAATCCTCAGCAGGGAAAAAAAGGAAAAGGGGGTGGGGGGGAAAAAAAAGAAAAGGGAGTGAAATCACAACCATTGGTGCCTGGAATCACACACACCTGCTGACAACATTAAGAGGTTTGGATATGAAAGGTACAGAGATACTGGGAAGGAGAACAAGCAATTAAGACACTTGCCTCTGAGCCTCTTGAGGTTTGTGAGAGCAGTTACATACCTCTGGGGTTTCTGAAGTGGAGGCAGGTGAGCTAGTTATCCATCTACCTTCTATTTTCACATCTTGTAGTTGGGGAAGAAGTGCCCTGAGGTCACTCATTTCTTACTTAGCCTGAACAAGGAAGTGGGCTGTAGGATTTCTTAAATTAATCCACACAGTTAAGAGCTTTGTAGTTCTTTGTAGACTCCCCACTCTACATCAGATCTAACATAGCATCCTCCATGAGCACCATTTCACTTTTAGCAAAGTTCAACTGCTGAAAGGCACAGCATCCTCACCAAACTCCCTCCTTTCATTAGGTTAAATTTAATGTAAAACCAGCATGGGCCTCTGCAACAGGAGTGCTTCATCTGGTAGATGCGGTATTCACCATTTGTTAAAATCTTCTGCCACAAAAGTCTTTAAAGTGGGCATGGAAAAAACAGAGCAGCAATACTTTTACAACCAACCACCTCAACCTTAGAGGAGTCCTCAAAATAGTTTGCTGAGAGTGCCAGGGTACTTGAGCAATATGTCATCACCTGACAAAAATCACCTACCACTCACATTCTGGGGTATGTATTGTAATGGTGTCATGGCACAAGGTCCATTCAGGGGGAAATAAAAACAAATAAATGGTTTATGACAGTGGGACTTTCCATGTTATAGGCTTAGAAATCTCAATCCAAACCTCAAAATATGGACGACACAATAGACAATTTTTTTTCCCTTCTCCTGACCGCAGGAATATATAACTAGAGAGCATTCAAGAGTCTACGGGTGTTTCAAACTCTTAAAAATGCTTTAACTTACCATTTTAAAATTGTTTCACTCTAAACATGAAAATCTGTTACTATACTGACAGAAAATATAAAGAAGTCAAACATTTCCAGATACTGTATTAGTTGGAATATAGAAAATATGGAGTTATAGGACTGAATGCTGCAGCAAGGTGAGGCGGGGGAAGCAGGGGTTACCTATCAACCCACTTCACTTGTTCTCAAATGGAGCTCAGATTTTTGTAGGGACCAGTCACTCAGATCTGGGACTTCATGCATGGCAGGGAAAGGATGAGAATTTATATTCACTGGGGTACAATCAGCAGTAATATAACTGGCAATAAAATACAGCAGTTTCTAAGTTTAAAACAAGAAGCTCTCTGCTGTGGCAAGAGCTATATTACAGCTCTCATGCTTTAGTTTGTCTATAATGACCAAAAACAACCTTCAGAAGACTGAAGATCAGCATCTATACATCCTTGCTGGACATCCAGCTATTAAATTACATTCCATGATTACTAGTTGAAATGTGAAATGCTTACATAGAAGATGGGTATCAATCTATTACTGTGCAAAATTACCTTAAAAATTGTTGAATTCCATTTCTACAGTACAAGAAGGAAGATTACCTGATTTCCCCTTTCAATCTGTCCCATTCCCTGCCTTGGATTATATCTTCTGAGAAGTTTTACTGACTAACAATCAATTTAATTTGACTCCTCCTGTTATATGTGGTGGCTGGTTTTTTTACTCCATCACTTAGTGTATTTCACAGATGCAGCTATTAAAAAAAAAAACAAACAAAAAACAATGAACAAAACACCAGCCCGCTTTTAAAGTTACAAAACTACAACACAGGCTTCCTAGAGAGGTGATCGATGCCCCAAACCCGTCAGCATTTGAGCAGCATTTGGACAATGCCCTTAATATCATATTTAACTTTTGGTCAGCCCTGAAGTGGTCAGGCAGTTGGACCAGATGATTGTTGTAGGTCCCTTCCAACTGAAATATTCTATTCTAATCATCAGTAAACAGCACTCAAAAGAGCAAAGCCATTGTCTGAAAAGCAGTGTTGCTTTTAAGACAGAAATAACAACAAAAAACCCCAACATAACATACACCATTAAAATCAGACAGGAGGAATGTACATCAGTGTCAACTTATGTGATGTTCATATAAACATATCCAAAAAGGTCTGCACTCAAAACCAGCTGTAAGAACATGTTTTAGTTAACTTGGTACACACCTACATAAGTACTCAAAACCTTCTTGACAGGGATTAAGCTAAGACATTTTTAAAATGAAAAACATTCATCATTCTCTGTGTGTTTTCACACCATCTCCATGAAACCTTCAGAAGGGGGGAAAATAAAACTTCTTAAGCACAGGATAAAAATAATGCTTTTTCTGGTATCCAAAGTCCTCCTTCCAGCTTGAAAATATTTTTTCTGTTCATATTTAAATACAAATATTTTAATAATATAGACAGTTTTTACTTTTGATCATGGTCTATAAGGGTTATATCATTTACATATCATCAAGTTTGAAGTTCATCAGTACACGCTTTCCCAGAGAAGCTGCAAAAATGGTGTGCACAATTTGGAACCAAATAAACGCTTGTCAGCAGCCTCTCATCTCCGAACACAACTCTCTTCTCTTCCACAGAACTTTTTCTATCTCTGTATACCAAAAAGGATAGAACTGAGGACATTTTTAACTCTGAAACACCTGGAAACCAAGAGGACAACAATCACCGAAGGAACAAAAGGCTGTCCAACAACAACAACAAAACCCACAACAAGATTTACAATGGGAAGTAGCAGCGACCCTTGAACTGCTACTTGCAACTAGGAAGAGAGAGAAAAATCAAAATGGGCAGCCTCTATCCTTGAGAGACAAAATATGAACCCCTTCTTCAAGCATCTGAGCTTCTGATGCCACTGGAGAGGAAAAAAGCCTTAAAACACGGAAGTCAGAAGAGAGAGGCTCTAAATGGGATTTTTTTTTTTTTTCAAAACATTGCTAGAATTACAGACTTAAAAAAAAAAAAATATATATACCAACAAGAGTAAGACTTAGTTCTGCAAAAGCACTTCAAGCAGAAATTGAAAGATATTACTTCAAAATCTGATTAGTTGTTTTAAGCCTTTTTCAAATTCACACAAGTTTAGGCTACTGCATGCACAAAACAAATTCTGTCAAGAACACTATTTCATTTTCACACCAGCAGCAAACTACCTGCTTAGGAAAAAATTATTTTTAGGTACTTCAGACTTTATTTCATAGAGAAAATGATATTTTAATGTTAAATTGAATACTGAAAGACTAGAAAAATGTCAAATTAATAATTATTTGTTTGGTCTTTAGATGTGGATATATGATACAGCTGAGCAATCTCTCACTGCCACAGATGGGTCGAGTCCAACTCTCTCTGCCACTGCTCCTGGCACACAGTCCTACACCATTCCTGGTACTGACTGATGCTCATCTGACTGCACAGCAAATTGGCTTAACTTAATGGCTCAGCAGAAAACTACCCACTTTGCTGCTAGATCAGTGAACAGAATTGGTTCATGGCATTGTCAGACAGGAGCTAGAGCATGGAGACCACCAATAGCAGACAATGGGAAGCAGCAGAACCCACCCCTCATCCGTGGCAACAAACCACTTGATCTGCTTAGCTACACTGGCCACAAGACCATCTCTCTATCCCAAGCACCGAACAAGGCCAAATTTTTAAGGGTAAAAAAACCCAAACTTCGCGTGCGCACACACACACAACCTTAACACATATATGAGAAATGACAAAGTTACTAGCAAACCTAAACAGAAAGCTTCCTAACCCAAAAGCTTCAACTTTTACATTTAACATTAAAAAATTTATACAATTTCTCAGCTTGATTTTTTTAAAGGTAACACTATGGTACATTTGACTGTAATATGGATCAGACTACGAGGTCTTCCCTCTGTCCTTTACTACAGCACCACCCAGACACTCACTCTTATAGTGCCTGTTCCTAATACTGCTTTGACATAAACACATGCCCAACTTTAGAATATTTGTGTTCAATTATTTTAGCACACAGCCAAAGTTTTCCTAAGGAATACAAACACAAAATGTAAAACTGATTTCTAGAAGTATTTCTCAAAGCTTCAATAGAATTTCACAGAATGAGGAGGAGGCACATTTCTAGCCTAAGGCTTCTGCTCTGCTGAATTTCAAAGGTCCACTCTGAAGTAGGTGTTTAGAGCTGCTCAGAAGTTGCAAAGACTTCAATAGCAAAAGGAATTAGTTTGCTGAAATACTGGGATTGCTATCAGCAACGCCCAATAAAGTACTTTCATCTTATTTTTTTTTTAATTAGCTGTAGAGAGCAGAAACATGCTCGTTCAGTCACTCCTCTGCTGCACGTATCAAAATACTTCAAAGCAAACTGTGCTGCTTCTTCCAGAACCGATAATGCTGCTTTGACCCTTGGCTGACAGACACCAAAGGAGAACAGCTGCCTTCAGTGGCTCCCTGGGGCAGTAATCAAGTTGCCTCCCAGCAGATATACAGAATTTGGTGAAAACATAAGCAAGCAATCCAAAAGGCCAAAGATCCAAACACTGCACTACTGAGATACCCAAAGTAGCTTTGTTTTAAGCAAGATTTGGCAGCAATGCAGTGCTTGACAACTTATTTTACCTCAAGTAGTTACTATTGAGGCACACCCTCACAACCCAAAACCTTCAAGGCAGGTGTTTCTGAGAGTCTTCACCAGCTATCACAATAAAGGTGTGTACATACACACCCCCACCCCTGCTGGAAACTAACTTCAGCCAAGACAGTGGCCATTTTGAAGTGCATGGCATCTTCTGTCTCTGTGTGTTCTGACGCATTTAGACAAGCACAGCTACTGAAACACCTATGAACAAACAAAACATTTTTTCCACTGCATGATTCAGAAACACAAGACAAGTGAGAATTTTCACTGGTATTAAAAGTCTCTTAGTTAAGGTGAATCAGAACTGCTTTGGGACTCCAGGGATAACAGGGGCAGGGGGATGGGAGGAAAAATCCCAAGCACCCATAAACAGGACCTCTCCCTTTGTTCTGATGTTAGGAAGCAGCCTGAGCTCACACTTTATACTAGAGTGTAAAAGACCAAAGAACAGCAAATTTTTAATTTTGCTTCTGCTCTTATTTGCCTAGCAATATTGGCACGAGGATGGAATTACAGGACTTGCACTGTGTTTAATAAGAAATTAGAAGATTGGAAATGTGTGTTCATTCTGTTCATACATGCATCTACTCAGATCAGCAATAACAGAACTACCTCTAAACATTTTTTTAACCACCTTCTAAGCAAGTCAGGCCTTACATACCATAATACTTCTGCCACTGCATATATCTCTATGATAGGTAGACCCTTCAAGGTAACTCAGTAAATTTATTTCTTGTGGCACCACAATATCCCTGTCACTCACAGCACAGGACCTATTCCTAAGGACTGAGATTCAGAACTGTTTGAATTTTATGCAAAGAAGCCAATGCTCTGTTATTACAGGATGATACATACTTGTAATTTAAATTGATGCCAGACAGCCTGACCTGTGGTAACTACAGATTCCTTCCAAGTGTGAGTTTTCATGGGAAGAAAACTCAGAAATTACCTGAAGTACACGTTATGTTGTGCTTTGCCCGTGAGATGATTTGGTCTGAAATTTTACATAAGCAGAGGCCACAAAGCTTTTACTTCATCCAGTTGTTTCAACTAGAGCAGTGTTTCTCAACTTTGAGGTCACAGCCCTCAAAATTATTAGAGAGGAACTTTAGAAGTTTAAAAAAAACCCTCATAGTAATAACAATGCTAAATTGTTCTGCAGTGAGAGATCAGCCTGGCTATTCCCATCACCAGCTACAAAACATTAACTCTTTGGCTTGGTCCTGTACCAACTATCTCCTACCACAGCACTACAAGGTGCTCAGCTCAGCACTCTCTAGTAAGGGGAGAGGCAAGAAGTAACCTCCAATTAGTGATCTTCACTTGCTTCCCATAGTCCCACATGGCCAGACACACGACTCAAGCATTTTCTAGTATTCTCACTGTAATTCAAACTAAAGCTACTCACATATTATAAGTTTATGATGACTCAGCTCTGCTGAAGCTCTTTAAGCCAAGTCTTTTAACAGTCAACACAGAAATCCCAGTTCAAACCACAGAAGTGACCCCCTGGATCTTCCAATGAGTTTTGAGTTCATAACCACAAATAACTAAAAAATAGCTTAGAACAGGAGCAGTCTTAGAGAGTACAAGTGTTCTTGTAGGCACTGCCACTTACAGCAGGAAAAAAAAAAAAAAACAACACACCAGGAAAAAAGCCACCCAGCACAAGAGAAAAAATGAGAAGTCTTTTACATCCTAAAAATCTCTCAAGTTTGTACCAGTCAGTTAAATAAATGACAGAATTTTATATTTTGATTTTAACATAATTTATCCTCATGTATTCCAGATTTATTTTTATATATTATACAATAAATATAATTTACAGAATAATTTGATGGGTTAATGAAAAAACATATTAAAAACCATTCAAAAGAATTAGAACAACTGCCCTCCTAATAGAGTTAAAACATGCACACAAATTCTGAACCAACACAAAATGCACACAGTCACTCTGCAATTAAGGAGAATGAGCAACACCAGCTGCCAACAGGCTGAAAAGCTAATAGACCATGTGCTAGAAACAAACATAATTTCAAGGTGTCTCAGCACACAGCACAGGAAACAAACCACACAGCAGCAGTACAATTGAGAACTGACAGCTATCTTGTTCTGTTTAGAGGCTTGAAAGCTTGAATACTAAACATCAGAAGAGTCAAGTCTAAAATACATCAAATAATCCTATTTCATGTTCTCAGGTCTCCTGGAAGTTGAATAATCACAACCACCTTGAGAACAGCTATTCAGGATTTTCAGAAAGTGATGCTGATAGGCCTACAAACACAAGATGTGACAGAAGTTACTACAAGGATAGATGTTGACTTATACAATGTTAAGCTCATTACAGTAACTGTCTCCTACCCCATCAGAGCCACACAGGAAGACTAACATGCTTCCTCTTAGACCCTTTCCAACAACTGCACTCTTCAGGAGAGCTTCAAAGGGATGTTGTAAGATAAGCAGATGTTTATAAAGTGACAAATAAAAAATATAAGCCTCTCAAATATTTTCAGTTAATTCTTCAACAACAAACAGTCTGAAAATACAAAGTCTGCAAACAATTGCTGGAGTCTGGTCACCTGAGTTACCACATTAAATATACACACACCTCTATTTACATCTGTGTTTAGTCCAAGTTGGTAACTTGGTGCGTACGGACTGTGAAGCCAAATCAGTACCACAGGCAAACCAGTGTGGTGGGCTGTGTGCCCTGCACTCTAACCTCAGTCTTTCCCATCCCCTCAATATCCTACCAACTCAAGTGCATTGCATACAAACCCTTCACCATTTTCCCTAAACACACACACGAAGACAAAATATAGTGGATGGGAAAAAGCTTGCAGTATGACGCAGCAGTAGGTCTCAAATATACCAATATGTTATAATTGCTTCTGTGCAAAATCCATCTATAAGAAATGTAAAAGGTTCATAAGAATGTAAAATTGAAACAAATGTAATTTCTCCCAGAATAATAATTTCAAAAAAAGCTTTGGAAAACAATTTGTACTTACAGAAGTTCATACCAGCATGATAGAGATGTTCATTCTCCCTTCTTCCCTGCATTTTGGCATTCCATAAAGCAAGGCATTTAATCTTGCAGAAACACACATCAAGAATTTATCCTACTGCAATTTAAGAAATTTCTGTGCTCTGATACAAATAACGAGAAAATCAGGACTATTTTTTTTTTTTTTTTAAGGAAAAACATAAATGATACTGTTTACAAATAAGTCTATTAATCCTTTTTGGTTTTGCAGGACCTCCAGTAACCCTCAGCCAGGTCCCACTGGTGGGATTTTTTTTTTTATGAAACTTTCAAACTCAACTCCTAAAAGGTAACTTTTTCATTATGCACATTTTTTGAAAAGCAAGTTTAAATCACTTGTATTTCCTGAATTTTTAACAATATGCATGTGCCAAGAAGCTTTTTTCCAAGAACGGAGCTCTTGCTTCCACATAACAGATTGAGAGAAAAAGGGGCAATTACATAGCCTTATTCTACAAAGCATACATCTGCAAGTGCAAAGGCTGACAGAAAAAAGCTTTTAATCCTAAATACACCAAGAAAAGCCATCAGACTCTCCGAGAGAGCCAAACACTTTTCCTTTAGCACCTCAGGAACTGTAAAAATACCTTCTTTAAGAGTTGCCCTTCTCCAATACAGGCAAGTTTTATCATTGCTTTCAGCAGAATGGCAACCCAAGTTTAGGCAGATGAACAGTTCACAGTCCTAAGCTTTCTAAATAAGTAAACTCTTCCACCTTCAGCTCAAAGCACCAAAATCAGGTTTATGTACTAACTCTCCCTCAAAAGGCATCAGTCCCTCAGTACTGATTTCTTCTTCTATAACTAGACATTTATCTTGGACAGTTCAAGTGTCTGAAGTAAGGTAGGCTATTACCTCTATTACCTTCACTGAAGGGGTGGAGGTAAGTCAAACAGGGGAAGAAAAACAAACAAACAAAAGACAAAAATCGAAACACTAACAATATTCTCAACACAAGAAAAGCATTTGGCAGATGGTCAGAGTAACATTTTACAAGATATTAATCTAATGCCTAGAAGAAGGAAATAAGCTGTCTTTAGAAGTCAGCACTGTAGTCTCTTACACACACAAAAAAAAACCCAACAACAAAACCAAATACCTAAAGAAAAGGAAAGTAAGAGCAGTTCCAAACCTGCCTGCTCTAAATAACTGCTCTCCTGGAACACACCCTTCTTTCCCTGAAACAGGAGTCGATTTTGCAGGATACTGGCAAACCAAGCATAGCCTCTACAAAACACTTCCCACCAGCATCTTAAAGAAAATCTAAAAACATGACACTTGACTGATAACATATCACGTCTATGAAATATGAATCATGCACTTGCAGCACTGTTCTCTGTGAGAACCATCTATTTGGCTACTCACCTAGTTCAGAACAGCAGGGGTGTTCTACCACAGCCCCTGTGCATACGTGTTTTCATATTAACTTGAAAATAAAGCACCACTTGAGGCCAAATATCCCCACTGGGTATGATTTGTGATAGGTGTGTAACAAGACTTGCTGTCTTTGCAGCTTTCACCCCATCTGCTGAGTGGCAACGGAAATAGGACACAGGGTAAAAAAGGCTGGTACACAAACAAAACCTGAAGAACCTCACTGTTGAGGCAGTTAAGTGCTGCCCAGTATCTCAGTCACCAGCTTCCTTTCATGCTCGGCAAAGACAAGCCACATCTGTTCTTTTCACAGGAAGTCACCAGCTTACACATTCCTCATGGTCCAAGCTGATACCTTGAAATCTGATCCACACAGGTTTTAAGCTGTCACAGTTGCTAATACAGTTACTTGGAACTGTGCATACAGTATAATATATGATGTAGTAATTACAGGGTTCCTTGTCTCTGACCTCATATGAACATTTTGAAGATAATGTTTTGTTTTGGTGGTTTCAGTTTTTGTTTGTAAATAAAATCCTACAGCAGACAAGATAACAGAAAAATATATCAGGAATATGTTCCTAACTTCAAAAGCAGAGTCTGAAAATAACAGATTAAAACTAATATTTTGTCTACTTAAAGAAACAGCATCCTCACAGGAAAACTAATGCAGCATGACCTGGAAGTGAAGAGTGAGGTGTTTCAGGAACTGGCTCAACTGCTGTGCTCAGCAGCACGAAGTCCAGCTGGAGGACAGTCGCTACTGGAGTAACCCAAACACTGATACCTTCTGCCAGTACTGCTCAACATCTTCATTAATGATGGCAATGAGGACACAGAGTGCACCCTCAAGTTTGCAGGTGATACAAAACTGGAAAGAACAATGCACCACAGGGTTGTGCTGCCAGTGAGAGGGATCTTGAGAGGCTGTAGAAAGGGGCAAGCAGAAGTCTCACGAAGTTAACACTGGGATGTGCAAAGCCCGGTGCAGTAAGGGGAATAACCTCATGCACCAGGGCAGGCCGAGGACCAACTGCCCGGAGAGCAGCCTTACAGAGAAGGACTTGGTGGTCATGGTGGATGACAAGTTGACCATAAGCCACCAGTGTGCCCCTGTGGAAAAGCAGGCCAGCAGCCTCCTGGACAGGATTAGAAGAACTGCCAGCAGGTTGAGGAAGATGATTCTTCCCCTCTGCTCATCACTGGTGAGACACATCTGGAGTATCATGTAGAGTTCTGAGCTTGCCAGTCCAAAACAGAAATGGAGTGAGCCCAAAAAGGATTAAGGGAGCAGAACATCACTCACATAAGGAGAGGCAGAGAGCAGTGAATTGTTCAGCATGGAGATTATAAAGGAGGATATAATTGATAGTCCTGGGCACTGGACTAAGTCCCTTCCAATCTCAACTACTGTACAATTCTAAGATTCAGTGGATGTACAAGCTAGTGTGAGAACTTGTGACAAGTGTAATCTTAATTACATTCCATTACAGTAAATTAATTTGAAGAAATTACCCAAAATTAAGACTGCCTGTTGTACATATTTTTTTAGTATTTGACAAAGTTCCCAAACTGTAACTCCTCAGTTATTCAATTTTGTGCATTTAATGTTAAATATAAAATGTGACATGGATTCATTTTTCTTCTCCACAATATATAAAATGATAATCTTCTTCAGTAACTGCAGAGATGCAGCTATCATCAATATTATCCCTTGAAGTACCAGTCTTTACTACTACTGTATAAGTAACATTGTGGTGACAGTTATACTTTTAATCTCCAGTACCTAACACAGTTAAAAAAAAAAAAACAAACAAACAAACCATTTCTAGTTACATTCAAATTTGCAACCCTCATACAAACTAATCAGGGAAAACAGCATTTAAGTTAAATGAAAAACATACTATTAAAACTCAGTATCCAATCCAATCACAAAGATTTTAAAGCTCTAGAATGAAATACCACTACATAGTTCGAACCTACCTTTCTGCAATAATTTGACCTCTCCATTTTCTTTCTTGATTTCATTCATTATTTTGTGCTTCTTCTTCTCTTTCTGCTTCTTTTCCCTTTCTTTAATTTTGTCTTTGATTTGAGCTGAAATGCAAATATTTTACAATTAAGTTGGAATGGAAAACTTATTTTCACATGCACGTTTCATATTACCCTTATGAAAGCTCCATTAAAAGGATAAAAGGAGGAGTTACAAGGAAATCCCAGTACTTACAATATGAAGAGCTAATATTTATCTGTTGCATAATCCAACATAAGCTTATTTAACTCATACAAGTTTTGTTTCTATGACGTTAGAACTGCATGTACCAATGCAGCATGTTAACCGTATACAGTTAACCTTTGTTGCTTACTCCTACTACCCTCTGCTCTTATTTCACATCTGTAATCAGCTCTTATTTCTTGAAATTCAAGTTATGTGCATTAGACAAGAAATGGGGAAAAAAGAGTAGGGTTTGTATTTTCTTGAGTGCATATATACACTAGAAACCTCACATAACTATCTCCACATAGCCTAAATTTAAAGGCTTTTGCAAGTAGCATGGAATGAAGATTTAATTTGTCAGCTGCAAAATCTTTCACATTAAGTTCACAGGCTATACTAATGTATTAATAGCAGTGAGATGTAATTAATAGAGATACATGAAATGTGCTGTATTGGCACAGCACATATAATGCACTGGTGCTTCCCTTGCTTACCTACAATCAGCAACAGCTTACCTCAGCAGTCTCACTACTCATTTACTTTCTTGTCAAGTCACTCTAGGTTTTTAAATCGTTGTCATACAAAAGCAGAGCCTTTAGGCACGCTTTCTACATGAAAAATACCAGAGGTAGAGGAATTCATAATTTCTAGGAGTAATCCTTTCAAAGCAAGTTCAGATTTCTTTTTGAGGCCAAGCACTTAGAGCAGTCAGACTTCAGCAGGCTCAGACGCACTGCAGTCAGCACTTCATGCCTAGTTCCTTGGCCTGAAGCCAAGTACCTGCTCCAAGAGTTTACTGGGCTTTTTAACCTCCGCAGGGAAAGTGGAAATCTAATTTCCAGCTTGTACATACTGTTACATTTCAGAATGCTTTATCAATAATACAGCTAAGAGTATCATTGAGCTAAAAGACAATCCTGATGTTTTATTTATGGTACTTGCATTATAAACCCCACATGGAAGCAAAGAGAAATCCAATTACTTTTCCTCAAGCATTCACATAAAATAGAAGCAGGAGGTATCTTCACTACTAACAAATCAGAAATATTCATCAGAACCAAAGCAAAGAAAGCCTTCAATTCTAGAAGGCAATACAGAGCATCTCATAACCAAACTATTTATGAAGCACGTAAATAGTTAAACAGAAGGTGCAAAGGGTTGAGTACTCCCCCTAAATGAGTACTGTAACAAGGACTGCACAGCACTCACAGCTTTCCTTTTAGGAGTTCCCTAGTAAGGCTACAGAACTCGAACCCAAGTAGTTGATAGAATAAAGAATGCATTTTGAGAAGAGCCTAAGAAAGAAAGAAAAACCAAAAGAGACCATAACTGAAATATGTCTGTTGCCTACCCACAGATCAAGATAAGCAGCAGGGAAAAGAAAACAGAAACTATGCGGGCACAAAACATACAAGGAATAAGGTAGCTGTAGCTTCGAACTGTCTGGAAGTCTTAGTTCTAAACAACTGAAAATCACATCCAAGAACAGCCTTCGCAGGGTTCAACGAGAAGGGATGACAAAGCAGATTCATCTGTACAGCAGACCACACAATCCAAACAAGTTTTTTTAAGCAACAAACCTGTACTTTCCAGGAACACATTAAGTAGACACGAGTCTCCCTCTCCAGCCTGCTTCTCCCTCAAAAGAAACCTCCAAATTGTAAATCCCCTGCAACTTAAAGAGTATCAAGTAGGAAATGAGTTGTACAACAGGAGTTTAAGCAACGCTCTGAAAGCAGTCACTCAGCAAGCAGGTAGTAACACCAGGCTCGATGTGTAACCTGCGCTGAATGTTCAACTCAGCCAGGATTACAATTATCCTGGGAAGACCCAGATTTTGTCTCAGCATTTCCATACTGTTAAGAGGCACACTTGACTTCTGCTGTCACTTAGCAATCAAAGAAACATTGACGAGCATATACAAATGCTGAGCCTTGTTGAAAGAGGACAAGAGAAAGACTGAAAGAATCCTCTACTGCAGGTTCATGAATAGCATCACAGGCCAATGAATCTTCCAGTTTTGTCAGCAGCAACACGTAAGTAAGGAGAGAGAACAAGCTCAAACCTTTTAAAGAGCTTCTAGTTTATTTTCCCCGTTTAGAAAACCATTAGCAGAGTCAGTGGCGAGACATTCCAGACAAAAGAAACAATGGAAGTGTCCTGTGACCTCCTCCAGCAACAGCCACAAGCAAATCGCACCTGAAGCAACTGCAAATACAATGTAAATGCAGCTGAGGAAGGTTTGAAATAAATTAAATGTAACTACTTCCCCTTTAGAAATCACAGTAGTATAACAAAACCCACGTACAGCCCGAGGCAAGTGCAGAACAGTTGAGAAACCCAATTGAAATGTAAAACTTCCCAGGTTTCCTCCTCCAAAACCCACAGAACAGATAAGCAATAGATAGTAGAGCTTTCCTTAAAAAAGCAGAAACAAATATTGAAATAAAGACAAAACATAATATAATAAAACATCTACATCGAAATGTGAGTCACTGCATGGATTAACACTTGGGTCTTAATTCTCAGTTCAAATGTCTTCAGTTTATGAGTAAAAATAAGTATTTTCTAGTCTGGTTGGCAGAACTCAATTCTCAAACGAAATTCTGCAGATTATTTTCCTCAATGAGAAATATTCCATTTCACAGTTTTCAATGGGATGCAGAGATAAAAATCAACCAAATTGTTTTAAGATTGAGTTTACTATAAAATCTGTTGCAATTTAGCTATGCTGGCTCTGCAAAGTCAGTAAATTTAGAAGCATCCAATAGACATGAGTCTAAACGAGTCCCCAAGGAAATAATGTAACCCAGTCAGTGAAATAGTTTCAATTTTCACAATGATTAAAAACTGATGCTTCAGAAAAGCAATTAAATTTAAGATCCATATGCTAATGAGCAGATAATTTGAGTTCAAAGTAAGGTGAAGGACTCAAACAGGGAAGACAAGTTCTAATAAAAAGGTCTTCATTCTAAAAAGCCAACTTACATAGACATCCCAGTGACTGGGAGCTAAAGTCTAACATCCCTAGTCCATAAATGATCATATTACTGTTCCTTCTCTTTTTTGGTAACCAAAGGCACAAGTTAGTCACAGAAACAACCTACCAAATAGTTGTGGCCCATTCTTGGAACTTTTTCCACAAGGGTGTGGGTATTTTGTTTTGGTGTGTATGTTTGGCAGTGGGTTTGGGGATTTGGTTTGTTTTGTTTTTCTGGGGTTTTTTGTTTAGTTCTGGGTTGTTGGGAGTTGGGTTGTTTAGGGGTTTTTTTGGGGGGAGGGGGAGTTAGTCTAAATAAAAGGTTAATAAAGAAAAAGATTAAGATTAGGCACAGAATATGTTCTGCAGGAAATCACAAAAATGTTTATAGTAACCCTTTCAAAATTAATCAACATTAGACAATATTTTTAAGTGAAGTCACCTAAGCATATTTACATTTCAATGACTGTTTTCACATTTTAGTAGATATTTAAAAACAACAACAACAAACCACACCAACATTCCAGCAACATAAACTTCAGTTTTATTTAAGCGGAGTTATTTGCTCTTTCTTTCCCTTTTAACAAAGTTCTTCTGGTAAGGGATAATCAAAACATTAGTCAGGTACTGAATATGAGGACTTATCTAACATTTCATCTGTTTGTTGGGGTTTTTTTTGTGGTGTTTTGTTATTATTGGACCAAAACAGACACAAAAGTTTCCTCTTATGTCTGCTCTACTTTAAAAAGGGACAAAATACCAAATCTTAAAGTTGGTATCCTGATTCTTCCAATGGGAGAAGTAGTCAATCATGATGCCATGAATTGCATCTGAAGTAACAGAAAAGAATATTTAAGAGCCATATAAGATACCAACAAAAAAATGCAGTGAAACAAGTGTCTCTGGGAAAAATACCAGTTCCTTCACTACAGATTTAAATTAACACTTTGTGTTTTACTAGCAAATCCCTCATACCAAAATCCTTCATCTTAAAATCATCCCAAACCCTAAGCAATGCACTTGGCTCCCAACTTGGCCAGAACACAGCTGGATGACTGGTGTCTCTGCTTCTACTCACTGCACTGTATTGAGACAGTCAATAGCTGTCTCTCCTTAGCCCAGTGCTCACTACTGCTGCAACAGCTTCCTTGTGACATTCAACACACAAAGGAGTTACAGCTCCTCAAGACATGACCTTATTGTTCACTGCATTAATTTTAGGGACTAGCTCCAAAGAGCAGATGATATATTCAGGTCGCTTTACACTAATCCATGCTTGCCACTGTGTTTTTAACAGCTACATTAGGTACAATTATGACTAAATCACTAATTATTACATACAATTTTCTCATACATACAAAGAAACATTATTGTAGCACAGTAACCCTTATAGTCTTCTCATATAATTGCTCATTGGGCTACGTGCTCTTCCTGCACACAGACTTCCTATTACTTTATGTACCACTAAATACACTAAAACTAAAAGCCAAAATTTGAAGTAATTTGTATCCCAGATGGAATAATTCTGTATCTTTTAATGAGGTTTATCCCCTATCAAAATGCACTTTTGCTTTATATGCTTTTGACAAATACACTGCTCAGGAAATGACTGTTCACAGACTACACAGAGTTTGTAAATACTCTTTACTAGGATAAATAAATAACTAACTAAATAAAAGAAATTCCAAGCACAGTAGGAATCGGCTATGGAAGGTCCAGTAAGAGACAGCTCACTTCTTAGCTTTCAAGCTCTGCTGCCTGAACAAAAAAGTCTTTATTACTGTATAGGTTTGGGGTTTTTTTTTTTTTACTCTACTAAATAAGCCAATGCCATGTGTAAAGTCTATAAAATACAAAGTTCTGTAGGAATAAGTATCCTTGTTTGGCAGAAACAAAACACCCAAGGAATGAAAAGATTTATAGATGTCTCATTCATACAAGTGTCACCTCAAGTCCATATTCTTTGGTTTTAATGTCATAGAAAGAGTACACTCATGAATGAAATGCATATATAGCAGTGTATTTTAAAAAGTGCTATATACGGACCTGAAGAATTCCATTATGAAGAAGTGCTCCACCTCACCTTCCTAAATGGCATCTGAAGAATGTTTTCACTTTACAGCAAATCCATTTAATTAACTTAATTAATTCAGAGTGACAGGCATACTTCCTTCTCAAATTCAAAAGCTTCTACTTACTTCTGGATGTTGGGTTAAGTACATAAATAAAAGAAATGGAATACATACTGTATTTATAAAGTAAACAGCCATTTACAACTAAAGCCTATAGAAAAAGTTTTTTGTTTCCTAACTAGGTAGAAACCTTCCCATAATGATTGCAGTTATTTCTGAAGTAGTAAAGAAAATAACATAAATTCATAGACCACACCATTCAGATTTCAGAAATTTAACCAGATCTTTGCCTCTACTGCAAGTTTTCTACAGATAAAAAGCTAAATTGAGAACACAGAGAACGAATCAAGTGGGAAACACTCTGTAGTGGATTATGTGCAAGGTGGTCACTGTCACATTGTGAAATTCACACCTTGAAGCCAACGCAGGAGGTCGAGCAAGTTCGTTTCAGCACTGAAAGCTGTGAGCTTTCCAACTGCCTCAGATGCCAAAAGCTGCAGCTGCTTTGCATCAGTTTTCCAGATGGTAACCCACATTAGTAGTCAGTCATAGATTATGTTCAAAGTATTCTGCCTCTCTCTTCTCCCTGTGATTTAAGGGCTGTCACTGCACATCAGGCAAAATATTTACAAACTACTGCTAACGGACACCATCAATATGGTTAACACCAACAGTATTGCAACTGAAGGGGGAGGGGAGCACAAGAACATCAGTCAGCAGTTTCTTCCGTCGGCACTCTCCTCCCTTTAAATACCCATAAAAATAAAACCTCAAAAAGCCATGCTTATCTGGTTATGCAGATACAGGAACACCACTATGTTAACGGTTTGACACCTGCACTTTTATTAAGTCATACAAGGTTCACTGGAGAGCAGGCTTCCTGGCTTAATGAACATCTAAAAACACATGCAGTATTTGAGACAAAAAAAAATCATTATAGTTTTCCCATTCCAATAACCAGGAATATTTGGCTGACACATCTTTCAGTAATTCAAGTTTAAAATCCAAGCTATGACTAAAGAAATCCCCTTACCAGGCGAGAACATTTCCCCAAGCCCTCCAGTGAATGGGAAGGAAGATCAACTCCTTTCAGGATCAAAACATTTCCAAGAAATCTAAACCTAATCTTCACAATTCCTCTGATCTTTGCACTTCTAAAGGAGACCTTCTACACATAGAACTGAATGAGTCAAGTTTAAGCTCATGCACTGGGGAGTTGCATCAGAAATCGGAAGTGGAGAACGTGACAGCTGCAAACAAGGCCTCCACAAGAGGTTTCAGATCTAATATTTCAGCCCACTGACTGACCTTGTTTCAACTAAAGAAAAAGTCTACAACCAGAACAACTTTCTGCTGCATAAATTACACACAGACCTGTATTCTGGGGTACAGGAGGGGCTGTGTTTGTTCTGCAGCTTAAGCTTTATGGTTATTTCATAGAAATGAAAAGGGGCCAACGTGCCTCAGGAGAAAGATACTCATTCAAATTCATCACAACAGTGGATGCTTACACTAATGTCACTATCTGCTCTCAAACCTAAGCTGCATATAAACAAAAAACTCAAACATCCAAAGACATTTGAGAAGTCACTCTTCCTCTTGTATACCACAATTAAAACCTGAACATTTTCTAGACATTGCTGATTGCAGTGCAGCATCTAAACAGAAATATATCAAATAATTCAGAAGAGAGTGATCAAGAGGCCTCACAAGCATGAAAACGACTGCTGAACTGAAGGCGTTTAGTGGGGGGGAGGGGAGGGGAGGCAAGTGAGTCAAGTCACAACAGTACAAAAAAAAGCAAAGGAAATAAAAGTAAAGAGAAAAAGCAAACATTTAGCAGAAGAAAAAAGACAACCTAACTAGCAAGAAGAATGGTCCCAGCTCTAAAGAAGGGAAAAGAAGACGATCCAAAACTTTCTCCAACCTACTTTGGTTAAGTCAGATGATGAAATGAGCATCCCTCCAAATGCAAACCAAACTTAAGCCTGAAAAGCACAATTTCTTGAAAACTTAAAAGCCAGAAGTGTCACACAGCCCAAAGGAACAAAGTTATCAGAAGAATCACTGCTAAATGTGCACCTGAAATCTAATCTAATCTATCCTTCAAAGATGGCAGGAGGGAAGTAGGAGAGAGTGGGGGGGAGAAGATACTAGAGGTAAAAACAAGAGCTACAGTGCCACGTTCATCTTTCTTGCTCATATGGGGAACTCCTATCTGCAAGTGAAAAATACCAGTCTCATTTTGTAATTGCTTGCACACTAAGGTAATCTTATCAGCAAATGGAACACTGAAGAAGAAAAAAAAACAGAGGGAAAGGAAACTGTACACACAGAAATGGCAACAAAAACAGAAAAGATGGTTCATGTATCTGGATCACACCTTATAGCAAACCTACAGACCAAAACAAAAAACTTTGGGCAGGCGTCATTTGATGGAGTGGGGAGTGGCTGAGCTGAGCTTTGCACTGTTAAGAAAACCATTTCAACTATGAACTGCTAAAGCAGAGTACCTGTTAAATGACTAACTGAATCGGTACAGTCATAAACTGGAACAGCAATCGTTTCCATCAGATTCACAGCATGTTTAAAAACAAAAATAGTTACATAACTTTTAATTCCACTGTCAGAATGTACTTGACAAGTGAAATTTGAGCTTATTTTACACAGCCTAAACCTCATATCTGCATATGGCAAAATAGTCTTCCAGGTTCTCTGCATGCTAGATCATCATCTCAGAAGGGTTCACTGAACTCCATTCATTTAACTGAAACACAAGCTGTAAGGTCTGGGTTATGACCCTGCAAGTTAAAGGTCTTCCCAACGAATTAAAAGACCAGCAAAATCTGTAAATGAAGACTTGTTCAGGGAAAAAAAAAACACAAAAATTTTAAAGAGCTTTAAACACATCATCCATTTTGGCTATAACCAAGCTTAACATCTGCCTATCACTCAGGAAAGAAAGGTGCCTCAAAACTAGGCTCTCTTATCTAGTAATTACTGTTGCAAGTAATTCTCACAATTTCCTCCTTAGTGTCAATATCCCTTATCGTCACCACAGTAATTAAACTAGAATTAGGAACATGCTACTGGTACTACTCAAAGTCCTACAATGACAGTTTTCCAAGCTAAGATCTCACACTGATTCACTCCATATCACTGTGCACCCCGATTTCTGTCTACACCACAATCCCAGAAGTCCCATGAGACAAATTTTGCCATTCTTCCCCCTGATCCCCCTAATTTCATTCCTGTTTTCTCCCCCCCCCCCCCCCAGTACTAGGGTCTGTCTGTGCAGTCCCTCTCCCTCTCTCACCAGGGTAAAAGCTTTTTCCCCCAGCATTGTAAGTGCTCTATGTAGCAGAGCATGCACACACCTCACTAATTAGAAACGTGACTCCTCCCAATTCATAGACACCAGCACCCCTATCAGTACAAAGTTCAACTGGGAATTCCACTCCATCCCCTGTGCCAACATGCAATGCATCTCCGCTTTGGCTGCAAAGAGGAGGATGGACTTTTTCCATCTTCAGAGCCTCAAAATGATCAAGGAAATCTCACTCATTCCACCTGCTTATCTTTTGATAATTTTGCCTCTTTTTGAGACTTCTGCACCTCTATTCTCATCTGCACAATTTTCTTTCTGGCAGGTGCAACACTGATATGTATACCAGTTACAAATGCTATGAGAGAAAAAATAATCAACACTGATTCCATGTTGCTGCTCATTTTCCATAGAACCAAAAGCACAAAGGTGGTCTAACTGCAGAGTCCAGGAAAAGCAGACTGCAGCTGCCTACATTAGGTGGATTTTTAGAAAGTATTACCAGCTGCACATATGACAGCTTCTAAGAACTGATCTTATTACACCTAAAGGGGCATATTTTATTCCTACTTTCCCCCTACATATATTGTGTGTACAAATCTCTCAGGTTTTTTATCATACAAAATCTTCTAAATTCAACCTGCTGTTGTATCTGTAGGCTGCCTGAATTTTTCACTCTCCTTCTATCCTACCTTTCCTCTGACCTGCCCTGCCTTTTCCACAGCACCCTCTGAC
Organism: Antrostomus carolinensis; assembly: GCF_000700745.2. Lineage (NCBI taxonomy): Eukaryota > Metazoa > Chordata > Aves > Caprimulgiformes > Caprimulgidae > Antrostomus > Antrostomus carolinensis. Next base: position 44,281 of record NW_010293452.1, read on the forward strand.
CTTCCCTGCCTTTTCCACAGCACCTACATATATGTCTTTTGCCCCAACACAAGCTCAGAATCACCTCCCTCTTACATAGCTTTTGCATGCTATTTCCTCTTTCTTCCACATCAATATCTCAAATTCACTCATTCACTGCTAAAACTGGAGTCCCTCTGGTATCTTCTTCTAGTCTATGACATAGTCCCAGCAATCCCAATCCACAAGTTCTGCCTATTCCCACCTTAATATATCATTCTTAGTTTTCCTCTGTAGCTAGGATTCTGCATTGCCCCGCCTCCCACCCATTCTTTCCTCCCTGCAAGAATCTAGCTTAATATCTTACCTGGTGTGGCCATTTTTGTCCAGCCCCATTAATAAACTAACCCAGCACTCCTCCCCTTTTCCTGAAGGCCTCCACCATTTCTTGGGAGATTTGAGTTCAGGAAATAAAGCAAACCTGAAGTAGCAACTAAGTAAGATTTCAAAAGTCTAAGTATATCAATTTTAACTGCACGGCTCTCTAGTACTCAATGACTTAACCTGCAAAAATTAACAGTCTAATAAATGAGATCCTTCGGGATTTAATTTTAAAATTGAGGGTTTTTTTGTAACATACAGTCTTTTCCATTTTTGCCCCCACAACGACAGAAATTCAGTTTTGTTCGCAGATCTCTAGTAAATTACTAGGCACCCTTATTTCCCTAATAGGTAAGAAAACCTAAGGCCTCTGGCAGCTTCTAGCTGACGCCATCGCTAATTCCACACCCCCTTTTTTGACAGGATTGACACCCGCCACTGCCTTCTCCACACATTTACACAACGCCGGCGGTCTCCCACCGGGGTCCCGCAGGCCGGCCGGCTGCCCGGCTCTCCCGGCTCTGCAGAGGGCAGGGCGGCGGGTCAGGCAGGTGCAGGGCCCCCGTGAAGCGGCGCTGCCC
>NW_010293453.1:0-46384 GCF_000700745.2 Antrostomus carolinensis
GCACAAATACAGGCTGGGCAATGAATGGATTGATACCAGCTCTAAAGACAAGGACTTGGGTGTGGTGGTGGATGAGAAGTCCAACATGAGCCAGCAATGTGTGCTTGCAGCCCAGAAAACCAATACCTGTATCCTGGGTTGCATCAGAAGCGTGGCCAGCAGGTTGAGGGAGGTGATTCTCCCCCTCTGCTCTGCTCTTGTAAGAACCCACCTGGAGTACTGTGTCCAGTTCTGGAGTCCCCAACGCAAGAAAGACATGGACCTGTTAGAACAACTCCAGAAGAGGGCCACAAGGATGATCCGAGGGCTGGAGCACCTCTCCTGTGAGGATGGGCTGAAAGAGTTGGGGCTGTCCAACCTGGAGAAGAGAAGGCTCTGGGGAGATCTTATAGCGGCCTTCCAGTACCTGAAGGGGGCCAACAAGAAAGCTGGGGAGGGACTTTTCATAGAGGCAGTTAATGACAGAACTAGTGGAAATGGCTCTAAACTGAAAGAGGGTAGGTTTAGATTTTAGATATTAGGAAGAGATTCTTCACTGTGTGGGTGGTCAGACACTGGAACAGGTTGCCCACAGAATTTGTAGATACCACCTCTCTGGAAGTTTTCAAAGCTGGGTTGGATGAGGCTTTGAGCAACCTGGTCTCGTGGAAGGTGTCTCTGCTGATGGCAGGGGGGTTGGAACTAGGTGATCTTTAGGTCCCTTCCAACCCAAACCATTCTATGATTCTATGATTTTGAATTAAACTGCATTTAAATCAACAATATGCAAATAATGAAATCACAGTTACAGTTTTAAAAAGGAAAGACATTTCAGGCTAAAAAGAAATATTAGTTTGTTCACTCAGCTCAAATGAGTTAACTCCCAGTGACACGTAAGTTCTAAAGTATCTATAGAATAAAAACTACTTAGGATTAAAATCTGACAGAATTTTTTTTTCTTGTAATAATTTATAATTGGAAAATGAATTTGCAAAACAGCTTCTAGGTGTTGAAAGCATTTGTTAGAACTCCTAAGATTTAACACACTCCTTAATAACAGACAGCTATGCTATGTAGTCAGGTTAGTATTTCTGGAAAAGATGTGACACTTCTCAGTTTCTCGACAGGCTGATAAATCAGTGTAAACACTAGAAGTTAGGTATCCATATTAATCCAAAAAGTTCCCATGCCTGTACTCATACGTAGTCATAGGTAAACCTGAAAAGATTCAGCATTTTGCTTAGATTCAGATGTCTGTTGAAGTTAAATGCTCATTCAAAGCTTATCCAAACCTCTGTGGTCTGAAAATCTAAAGATAAGGCTTTCTTATAAGATTTTCTGTACATCCTCAGTTTATCTATTCTGACAGAACAGCCAAGAGAAGTGAATAACTCTGAAACCACAACAAACCTGAGCATGCTCTTTCCCAAACTGGCATTTATTTTGAATGCCATGTGCATGCATTTCTAGCATTCAAGTAGCTGTTTAAGAATACTGAGTAAACAGGCATTTCATTTTTGGCTACATGTAAATTTTGTCCATGAGTCTTTTATGCTTCTTATTTGGGAATGGTCACGAAACAGATTTTTTGCTAATACAAAGATTTTGAGAACAACTGTTCTTTGTAGAAATATACCTGTAAACAAATGTGTTAATATAAAAAGTATAAAGGTTGCCTAAAATATTTAAGTCACGTACTGTTTAAAAGTTTCAGTTATGTAACACAAAAACATCTAACAACCGTTACTGTTGTTAGGCCATCACCTCCATCCATAGTGGGTCATGGGATGAGACAGGCCCACATAACAGAGCTTTAGAAGTAAAGGAACCACCACTGGGAATGTGCTCATATGCGTCAGTTGGAGGACCTTAAGCATCTTGTAGCTCTTGATAAACCTGTTGCTGTATTAGCTTTGGTGAGCTACCATGCCGTTTTAGGTCTGTTCACATAGCTTCACAGTGCAAGACTACAGGTTATATACACAGCACTACCAACACATTGTCGACTCATCATTTTATTACTCGTGCTGTAAATGCAGAGGTGCTTTTAAACCCCAGATTCATATATAATGCTAAAAAAATATTATTTTATATTAGAACCATAGCTTAAAAATATAACAACTTGTAAAGTATAACAAGTTGTAAAGTATAACAAGTTTTAAAATATAACGATACAACTTCTAGGTTGTGGATAAAAATTCAAAAAACTAATGTTACAAGTTACAAGTTAAAAAATAAGCAAAGACCCCCAACTAGTTATTTATAAAATTCAGTATTTTTAAATCAATTTTTTGGGGGAGTGTACTAAGAGGATAATGTGTGGAAATTCAGTATAAGCAATATAAAATAAGGCAATATTAAACTAATTACAATTCTGGTTCCATTAACAAGCATAACGCTTGATGTCTTCCTTCTTTGTGAATTTCTGAGGCTTCCAAGGCAATTTAATCTTTTATGGATTTAACAGGAAATTACTGTCAGTCTCATCCTTTGTGCAAGTATAACTAAACAATCAACTATCAACTTTTTGCACACCACGATACTTTTTTAGAATCTTGTTCCAGCTTGTGTACAATTACACTTATTCACCCTAACCTACAGCACCTATTATATGCACCAATTTTCACATTTATGTATCCACAGCCTGTGACTGCCAGTCTTTGAACTGCCTCTCTGCTTTAACAGAAGATTGATGAAAATGCCTGTGAGCAACCAGCAGGACTCTATTCATACTGTCAGCAACATCAATACTCTCATTGCTAGTAGAAACACTGAATTTTATGCAAACTGAACAGGAACTGTGAATGCTCAGCCTTGTAGTAGATGGACGTTAAGAGTGTTATTATTATAACCTTGGCATATGCATCAAAGTTCCTGTGCAAGGCAAGTGTAAATACAGTACTAGAATTAAATAAATGTCATACTTGCTACTGTCAGTTAACCATTTTGCAGTTCCCTGTAGTTCTGTCTACTGTCATGTAATGTGTTTCAGCAACAGCTAAAATTATAAATGCAAGCCTCCCACCTTTTATTTGTAATATCTCACACATACTGCAGGCCACCTCGAGTTTGAAACTCTGGTGTAGTCATTTCACACGAACTCCTCAGAACCATTTGTACTCTATTGATGCAGCTTGTATAAAACTGTGCCATCTTAAAGCAAATCACTCAAACCTCTTTCCAAGGAAATATTGAAGAATTATTTTAAAGAAAAAAAAAGGCAAAATATGTTTGTTGGGCATGTAGATGACCTGGTTTTGCTAGGATAGAGTTAATTTTCTTTTTAGTAATTAGAACAGCTATATTTTAGTTTCAGTGTTTCAGTTCACACTTATTATGAGAAGAACATTGATAACAGTACTGGTGTTATCAGTTGCTGCTGGAGCTCAAGGCCACCGTGTTTGGCTGGCTCACAGCTGCACCAGGACTGGGAGGGAGAAGCGCAGTGAATAGCAAACCCCAAACTGGCATTTGGATGTGCCAATGAGATATTCCATATCACATCCCGTCATGTCAGTGTATTAACCAGGGCTGGCTGGAAGACGGGGAGATTCTCTCGGGGATCGCTTGGTCTCTCGCTTTTCCGGGGTTTCAGTTTTGGGACTGTCTCTGCTCCGGGATCACTGACTGGCACAGACTGGGCATTGGTCACTGGGTGGTGAGCAATTGCACCGTGCATCACTCATTTGTATAAGTCTGTTGTCACTGTTGTTATCATTATCATTTTATTTTAATTAGTAAATAGTTTTTATCTCAACCCATGAGTTTCCTTGCCCTTTTCTTTCCATTTCTCTCCCCTACTCCCTGGGCGAGGCGGGTGGAGGGTGATAGAGCAGGCTGTGTTTGGCTGCAAGCTGCAAGCCAAAAGGGTGAATCCACCCAAACCACCACAGTAGAACAATGTAGAATTGGATTTAAAAAAAACCCCAACACACTACTGGGAGACTAAATTATATTACTTGAAAAGTATCAACCTTGTAACATCAGATTTTCTAAACATTTGCACAATTCCTAGCAGACTATCTGCAACATAATTAAATATATCAAACATTTCATACCCAAATAAATAGTCTGATAATTAAGGATAAACTTGAGCCTCTTTATCCCAATTGTTGTTGATATTACACTTTGATTACATTCTCAACCAAACCCTTTGAATGTTTGTCTGGTTGCCTGAAATCTAAACCTGAATTCTGTTCAAAACTGACAATACTTTTGCCTAATATTTTCTGTCTAGTCTAGTGTGCTTCTACAGGGTATGAAAGAAGGCAAATGCACAGCTGTGCAGGAAAGAAAATATGACCTGCTGACTCCTCACCAGTAAAGCAAATGTTAAATGTATGATCTCCAGAGAGCTCAGCAATTTAACATACCAGTTGTATATGCCTGAAACACTGATATTTCATTTTATCTTGTGATTATTGAGCCAGGTTGCCAGATATACCAGGTTTCTATGGGATCAGAAACAGGAAGAGCAAAACCTGACACAACTGTACTTTCTTCTACTTTTGTCTTGCTCTTACTTCTACCCTCCTTTAAAAGATGATTTAACTACTTTTCACTGGTGTTTGACTTGAACCAGTGCACTGCAGAGCTCTCACCTCCAACAAAGAAAGCTTGTCCCAATCCCTTTTATTCCTTTCAGAACAGCAATTTTTGATGTGCAAGAAATTTATCCACGATGGAGAAAATTCCCAGGGTATGGAAAATTATGTATCTTCCAGTGCATTGAAAAATATACAATGCCTTTTTTTTTTTTTTTTTTTTTTTTTTTTTTTTTTTTCTGAATAGAGAATTGAGTTAATTACAAGTCAAAATAAAAAAGCAATGATTACTCAGGAAAATGCTCTTTAAACAGTGATTTTATAGTGGCAAGTATTGGAAAGAAATACATTCTAATCAATCCTTGTGAACTCTCTGTCAAACATACTCACAGTAAATAGTTTTAAGCATGTGTAAGCATGACGAAACTATTGCTAGCCAGCATTCAGTAAGCCTAAAAGGTCACTTCCCACTAAAGTGAGTGAGTAGCCATCCCTCAAAAGCTTGATGCCTCACAAACAGAGCAACTTTTGTTTCTCAGCTAATTTGAAGCATTGGTCTTCCCTCCATTCAGTGCTGAATAATACAGTCTAGTTAATAAATTGATCTAGTTTAATAAATCAAACTTCATGTGGTGGTTTGGGTGGATTCACCCTTTTGCTTGCAGCTTGCAGCCAAACACAGCCTGCTCTATCACCCTCCCCGCCCCCCTCACCCAGGGAGCAGGGGAGAGAATTTGGAAAGAAGGGCAAGGACTCACGGGTTGAGATAAAAACTATTTACTAATTAAAAGAAAATGATAATGATAACAACAGTGATAACAGACTATACAAATGAGTGATACACAGTGCTCACCGCCCACTGACCAATTCCCAGCCTGTCCCAGCTAACGATCCCGCAGCCGAGACGGTCCCGAACCGAAACCCCGGAAGAGTGAGCCCGAGCGATCCCCGAGAGAATGTGTCCTGTCTTCCGGTCATCCCTGGTTAATACACTGACATGACGTGATAAGATATGGAATATTTCATTGGCACAACCAGATGCCAGTTTTGGGTTTTGCTCCTCACTGCGCTTCCCCCCTCCCAGTCCTAATGCAGCTGTGAAGGAGCAAAAACACGGTGGCCTTGAAGCTGCAGCAACACAAGTATTGTTATCAAAGTTCTTCTCGTGATATGTCTGAACTGAAACACTGAAAGTAAAATACTACTCTTCTAATTACTAAAAAGAAAGAAAATTAACTCTACCCTAGCAAAACCAGGACACTTCATTTTCTCATATCTGTAAATTTTTGGGTTTGTACTGTAGTGAGAGGGAAACTGTTTCCATTTCTGCACAGTAGATATTTACGTGAGCAAAAAAGAGCATGCAGTGAAATAAAGTTTGATGAAAGGTATCATGTAGCCAATTGTAACTCTATAGTCAAGGAAATTCAAATAACATTAAGCAAAACTTTGTTGTGCTTTAATTTTGCCTTTGACTCTATTCACTTTTCCCACCTATTTGTTTTTTATATACAAATATTCATGTTTGAAGTAGTACTCCAGTGCAGTCATACACAAAATAGATTAAAAGCAGTATTCAAAATGAAATTTTAAATGGACCCTAAGATTCTTGACATTTTGGGTATTTTTTTAACAGTTTTCTGTGTGTTTCTTATCTCACTGCTAACAGCTTTACAGCAATTCTCAATATATTTAGCAATAATAATCCATCCCTCTAGTCTTAAATCTAACTTGAATAAAATCAGGTAGGTAAAACCTGTGCATGTTTGTGTCTTCAGTACTCAAAAAATAAAAATTTAAATGGGTGAGATAGTAGCAGAACAATTCATAAAGAGGTATGCAATAATGTCATAGACACAGAGGAGGCAACAAAGGTGTAAAAGCACAGCACTGATTAAACCTTCTTGGAGCTAGAAATTCATGTGTGGCCCTAATACACATGACCCACATTAACAGATATATTGCAGCATTAATTCACCTTTCAGCATCTGAACTATAGGAGCTTCATATAAATGGTATCCCTACAAAAACCAGCAATGATCTTCCCAGAATCCTGTATAGCCTAAGTGTATTTCCCATAGTTCTGTTTTTGTGGTAATTCTTAGCTTGTAGAGTAACTTTTCAGGGTACTAGGACAACTGAGACCTGAACAAATATAGAGATAGGTTTTGCACACTTTCTGAACATGATCACTCTTTAGTATCTGTGACACATAGAGAATTGCTGTTATTGAGGTATTTATACATAAACAAATATATTTTCTACATTTCAACAGCCCTTACAACAAATATAGTAATATATGCATATATGTATCAATATAATACCTACTATAATTGTACATAGTTATCTATTGCATATACAGTGCATTAAAATGCTTATATAACAGAAATTGTCAATTACAAGAAAGCCAGTGTAATACTTTCTGTATTTTCCCTTCAACATCCTTTGTTTATATAAAACTTGAGAGCAACTGTTGACTGTATATAAAAGGATACCATCATCTCTATTACTGTCCAAAATACTAGCTTTTTTACCTTAGGACTGTGAGCAGACACTAAAGTATCAGAAAATGATAGCCAGAAAAAAGCAGGAGTGAAAAAAAATGAAGGAAGAGGTCAGCATTAGCAGACTACAGAGCATGAAAGGGATAAGGAAGAGAAAGAAATCTGAAGGTCAGAAGAGGAAGGGAAAAGAGGAAGAGTAGAGAGACCTATCATGTCATTATTTCCTTTCCAAAGTAATCCAAATCGTGCCAAACCTCTGAAACCACTTAAAGCAGAACTTGAAAAATGCCATGGATTATTTGCCATAAATTTAGTGACCTCAGTTCTAATACAAATTCCTTACTCACTGCACTAAGATTGTGTCATAAAAATAAAAGTATAATAAAAGCACACTTTTGCACACTACCTGAAATTTTAGATTCTTTGACCCATTTCCTTGTATGAACTATACCAGGATAAAGAGTGAGACTTTTCCACTCACTTTGAAGAAAACATACTTCTCTGGAGTTCAATAACCTGACAATGTTTCTGATTCAAAACTGTAAACCCTAAACCAAAATCGGATGTAAAACTCACCCACTGTATACAGAAATCTGCTCCTTCTTTGTTCTCAAACCTTTTAAGCTTTTCTTTTTCCTTTGCCTGTTTGATATGGAACATTTATTCTGCCTCCACTCTGGCAGCAGGGCATAAATGTGACTTACAGAGTTCCACATTTTTAATAGAAGCTAACTATAATCTATTGTTTTTTAAGAATGACTAACATCTGAAATAACTGCTATTTCTCCTTGAAGCTAGAGGATGAATCCAGATTCTTTAAAATGTTCATTCTCAGTGTTCTTATGGGAAGTGGCAATTTTTAATGTGATCTGTGTGACAATGGAGCATTTCTGAAATATTCAAAACAATATTGTCTAATCAGTAGATGAAAAGTTGAAAAAGTTTTGGTTCAGAGTGATACATAACACAAATGCAATAATTTTCATAGGAATAATATTTTTTTACAAACACAATGCAGGAGAAACATGCATTATCCATGTTTTACCTCAACTGAAAAGTAAAAAAAAATCTACAGAACCCCTTATCAGAATACTTTATAAGAGTGGATTGCTGCAGATATTTTACCACAATTGTGTTTCAAAATATAAGAACAAACAATTTATTTGCCTAAGAAATATCTGGTTTTAATACTCTGAAATTGTAATTTCCATTTTTTTTGTTTGCAATGAGCCTTTTTTTTTAATGTAAAATATATGAACTAGAAGAAATCATCGCCAAAGCAAAGTATTGTTAAAAATTTTAATCAAGGACAAAGTTTGTTGTTTTGTTGTTTTGTTTGTTTGTTTGTTTTTTATTTCAAGTGTAGGAGGGAATGTTTTTCCTTAGATAGGAAATTTTAAATGTTTTGTTTTCATAAGAAAGCCAGAATTTTAAATCTCAAAATCTTTTATCAATCATATCTTTCAGTCTCTCAGCAATCCTTCTGCCCAGTAGGAAAACAGGAAATATATGTCAGATTGTTGCAACTGTTTGTTTGCTGTTTTCTGTTTTGATTTAGACATATATGTTTTAATGGATGCAATGACAAGGGTGGAGAGAATCTAGGAAGGAGCCCATGTAAGCTTCTCTATTAAAGCTCACCACCAAACCCCAAGTCTGTGGAGCATAATGTAAAACACTGTAAAAGTCAAAGAAAAATGAAAGCCTTTCAGTATCCTGTTATTTTCATAAATGACAATTTGGATGTCATGTCACAGATGATACAGTTTTCATTTACCTTGGCTTTTAGGAAAAAAACTAAGCACCTGTAAAACACATTGGTAAATCAGGATGGGGTGAGCAGTGAATTGATTGGCAAGCTCAAGTGATCCAGTTATTGTTTGATGGATGGACTGCTTTGTAGCACCCAGTTGGCCACCAAGCTGCACACTGGGCGTAGAGAGGGGCTGTTTTTATTGCGTACATTATACTTCATTTTTCACACTCGAGAGTTCAAGAGAACTTCATGAGAGTGATGAACCCTCCCCTTCACACATGTAGTTTTCACTTCAGGTAGGTAGAACTAATGTGAAAATGTGGAATGTTCCTCTTCAACGACAGCCTATGTTTCACATTTGGTAGTGTTCTTCAGATTCTATGCACTTTCTGGACACCAACACTGAGATGTCATTATCAGCTGACAGCTGTGCTGCTTGCCCAAACATTTCCTCCCATGCTACAAAAACACTGTTAGCAAACTTTGTACATGGACAGGTTCAGTCATCAAGTTCCTCCCTCAGATACAATTATATGAACCTATCGACAACAGAGAAGTTTCTATGGCTTTATACCTAAAAGCAAAATAATTTCTGATAACTTTCTACCTTCTTATATTTTCTTTAAGAAACTAAAGCAGATTTGAGTGAACTAGAATTCTGTTATTTGTAATTACATTCTGTGTGTTTAATAGCAGGCCTGTTTCAAACTCATCTAGTACTATTTCACATAATAGCAACCTTCTGCCAAACTGAACTTTGTATCAATCATTTTAATTTCAGCATTCTCAAAAGCATGCCCTGGAAAGTAAGGTGTGTCCAAAATTTCCATTAGTTCTTTGATTTTCTTTGGCTTTATTTTGTTTAGGCAGTATAAACAAAGAGCAGGAAAAAATCTGCAAGACAGCTTTTTGGTTTCAGTTTTAGTGGAAATTTTTACCTCTTGTAAAATATGTACCAGTTACAGCACAGTATTAAGAAGTTTATTAGATTGAAACAGCATAAGCCAAAATTTTCAACAAAATTTTGGAGGTAAAAGTTGCCTTGAAATAATGATGATACAATGTTTTTTTGGGAGTGCCATCATGGAAAAATATTTTGTACCTTTAAAGACATACAATTTACATCTAATTAAATATATATAAAGATATTATTTTATTCATTTATTTTTAAAGAAATTTATACACTATTTGATTTTTCCAGGGTTTCTGAAAGAGGATAACCTGCAAAAAGGGTAAATAGGAAACCTGTCACCTTTGTTTGGAACCTCTTTGAAGTTCAAGGATGACTGATTGCTCTCTATTAATTATATTTTTCCATGTGTATTCATAACATGAAATGTGTTCATAACATTACAAAAATTACAGATTTAAATGTGTGTAAAGTTGCCCAGATAAAAACCTGTCAAAAAACTGTCTTTGTCACTGTCAAAAAACTTTCCTTTGTCAACATTGTTGGCATGGACAAGAAATACAAAATTTTATCTGTTCAGTAGTTTCTCACATGTTAACTAATGTTGAAATATATTCACAGTGGATTAAAAAATGGGTTCAGTCTGTATCAATAAAGATAGGACTGCTATTTTTTTTTAATTTTATGAGTTGTCTTCTAATTGCTGCATAGTGGTTTGCATTTATCTTTGAAGGTAGTGTTTTAATAAAGTCTGTGGATAATTTTACATAAGGCATTAAATGACTATGAAATTAACAGATGAATTTTAAACATTACTGAAATATCACTGATTTAGAGGGAAAAATAATAACTTGCAAATCTGTAAGCAGATACTCATTCAGTATCTGATTGCCCAAAGTCTAGTTCTTCCTGACGACCCAGCTGCATATTCTAGGAACTACTCATGGAATTGTTGAACACAACCCCATTTTCAACATATCTAATAAAAAACCACAGCAACATTAACGGTAAAAAATTGTAAGACTATAAAGTCAAACACACAGTTATATTGTCCCAGATTTAGAATTGCATATGCAATCCTTATCTATGCTACTTTACAATCCTAAAATAAAAATCTACCTTTTCCAAGGTTTAGTAGACTTTCTCAAGTCCCAGGTTTAAGAATCTGCTCCAAAAAAAGGGACAATGAGGCTTCTCAAAGGGAAGATTAACCATTCTTTTAAGGCAAAAAGAGAATATCTCTCCTCTGAAGTACTACAAATGTCTGAACTTCTTTCAGTGAAATGATGAAAAACTAATGAGGTCACTGCAACAGATACTCTGTGTGCAAAATTTCATCCCATCTAGTTAAATTTTAACAAATATATGTGCACATGAGAGAAGTGTATATGTAATGAGTATTTTTGTACAGCTTTGCTGCTTTTCAGGGCTACCAGTTTTGTTTACAATGCATAATATTGTCACTTTCATAAGTGAAGCTAAGCTTCTGAAATAAATGTCCATGGGATTATGATCTTATTTTAAATTGATTGTAAATTAAAATTCTGCTTTAACTCTTTCATTGGAGTAAAAGGATTTTTATGAACTTCTTTTCTGAGAAGATATACATTATCCAAATATAAATGTGTAAATACTACCAATTATTTTTGTAACCTTAAAATCCAAATCGTGATAAATCCGACTTCTGTATTTTTTTTCCTTCTGTAAAATGTCAGATTAACAAAGCCAGCTAAATTCTGTTTTTTTCCCAATTTCCATGTGTCTTCCTTCTAGTAAATAAAAAAAAGCTTTGTTTTTTTCATTTTAATTGGATCTCTCGCTGAAGATACAAATTAATTACTATTTACCCCTAAGTGCAAATTGCAAAAGGAGAAGAGATCAATTAACTTGAGTTACAAATAAGTCCCATATAGAAAATGATGACTTACATTGAATTAACAGAAGAATAGCTGAGCTCCCTCTATATTTATTCTGAGTATCAGATGTCATTTCCATTGATCCCTGCCTACGGTTAGTAAAAGTTTCACCCACACTCTCATGATACAGATCACTATGTTTTTGTTTGCCAATTCTTTCTGTTTTGCCATTACCCGCTGTTGTTTGCAGATTATATCAGAGTATAAAGAAGTGCATTTTCAGTATGTGTAGAAAGACAATAGGTCTGTACACAAACTTTTGTCTAACCAGGAGCAATTCTATTGCTATTTCCACAGTCCACAAATTCAATGCTAAACCACTTCAACCACTTTCTAGAATCCTGAGAGCAAAGCTCAAGTGGAAAGTTTTGTCTCCAGTTTTCCCAATTGGCTGTAAATTTCTTCTTCCCTGCTTGCAAATGATCAGTCCCTCTGGACTGGATATTCTTCCAATGATTCTGTTTATCTTTGCAGTAGATGACTGACCTGTGCTACTTGCACAGTCTCTTCTTGTTACCTCATTAATTTATCTTCTCATATTTAAAGAATAAAATGGAAACTCTAGGGGAAATTCATACATCTAAGATAGCTGTCCAAGACAGAGAGGATAAATCTCCTTATGGAAGGGTCTATTTCTTTCCTCTGAGTATAGGAAAGTCTAAAATGCTTAAACTCCTGGGTAGTTAAAGGTACATAACATGAATTCCATTTTCATTGCCTTATTTCAATTCATTAATATGATTTGGTATATATATTATTTTTAGCCAAGTAGTATGTTGCTGACTAATTATCTCAACAGTCTGCTGGGAGAACCTTCATTGGTATAATTTTTTAAACATCCAGAGTTTAATGTAAGCATATTTTAGGTCTTCTAAATCTTATTTCTACATCCCATACATTTTACAAATTAAAGCTTACTTTTTTCCTTTTTTTTTTTCCTTTTTTTCTTTTTTTTTTTTTTTAATTGTCCAGGATTATAATCTTCTTTTCATTGTATAGTATATCATCCAGAAGTAATTGTCCTGTGCTACCTGACTGCAAGGAAATTCTTTCTATAGATTTCCAAAATACTATCTTCCAACAGGATTTTTATGGAAATTTCTCTATGTTAAAGGTCAAAATGTTGGTTAGTCTTGCTTTTCCTTAGCAGCAAGATCAATCATCAAAGCAGGCTGACAAGCTTTCTGTCAGTTCTTTCTTTTGTACCTTATTTCTCCCTTTGTTGAGTCAGAAGATCTGTAGTGATTTATTCTTCAGCATTTTAGGAGATAATGGGGCTGTTCAAGAGAGCTGGAGATCAGCTACAAGCAGAAATAAGCTTGGAATTGCCCACCTATAGAAGTTATTAATAACATTTTTTTCTAAGGGGATCACAGGTTTGTTTAGGTGAGAGGTGGCCAATTGTCTTCCAGAATGGAATAGTTTTCTGCCTAAAAACTAGTCCCAGGGAAGTCAAAACATTCTGACAGAGAAAAGTTTTACTTTATTTAAAAGAAAAAAAAATTGTTTTCACTCTCTTTTCATTTGTATAATAAAGTTGTTTCCACATTGCATAAGTGTTAATTTAGATTTTATAATTTTGTTTCATTATATTTTGAGTTTTATACCACAATTTGCAATATATTTATATAGTTTAACATCAAGCATAGATTTTGTAATGCTTGATATCATCAATATGCTTCCTACTAAACTTCCTACAAAACTTCCTACTAAAAATTTTCAGAATGTCCAAACAAGGAAAATTTTAACAAGTTTGTGTTTGTTCCAGTTGAGAACTTTAAGAAACACATGTGCTCAAATAATATAGAAAATAAATTCTAATGAAAGAAGTAGAAAAGATGGGATAAAGGACAAATGCTCCCATAATTTGAGTTTATAATGTATCCAACTAAAAGGACAAAAGTAGAGTTGTATTCTTATCTTCAGATTTCTATTGTCTTTCCTTAGAGTACTCTCTTATGATCTATTATTGCATTCTCTTGAGGAAGTTTTGCACTTCAGAATGCAGCTTTATTTATTTTTATTTAGATATCTACCTTTAAAAATCAAGTCCATCATTATAAAATTTCTGTGTGCTAAAATGCCTATGTATATTAAACAGTACTAAGTACTACTACTACAATCAGCTCAATGAACATATATGCACAAATGAGTGCAGTAGTAATTTAGAAATTAAGTATACATACCTAGTCCTACATGTAAAAATATGTTTAAGAAGCAAAAATGAAAACCTAGATTGTGAAATTCAATAAGTTTTGGGTTAAACTCATTCAGAGATCAGTATTGGGGAAACAGAGAGATTTCAGTTATTTTTATCTGATTTGAATACTTCCTGGGGTGTGTTTGAAAATATATCATTTCTGCAAAGCAGCATACTAAACAAGTGAAGAAGTGTGACTGTTTCCAACTGATAGCAATCTGAAGGATTTTTGCAAAAATCATCACAACCCACTGCCTTCCTATGGCCAGTTCTATTAGCTATTGTTCCAGTAAAGTGTGAATATGTAACATAAACACCATCACATTTGAATTACCATTATTTTTATCTTTAGTGTTTAGGAACCAGAAGGTCTGTTTTAAACATTGAACTCTGATTTTGTAAAGTTTTATGAGATACATTAAAATGCAGCAGATGCCTAAAATAAAGGTGTTTTCATTTCATACTGAAATTTTATCACACACCATTTGCCTTTCCTTCATTATTCCTGCCTGTGCGCACATGGAAATAACTGGAAAAGAGTAAAAGAAAATATACTTTGTGGATTGTAAATGCATCCTGCCAGCTTTGAGCTTGTCTGTTTGTTTGTCCCAGACCTCTCTATGCCAGTTCTACAATCATCTCCCACCAGATTTGGCTTTCAAAATTAACATATTTTGTATATGACATATGTTTGAAATTAGCAAAAAATTCAGCCAAGAACTGGAAACTGACAAGGAAAATAAAAGTTATTTTAGCAAACATTTGGGAGGCAGGGAAGACTTTGTCAGCTTAAAACATTAGGACATGCTATTGTCTGTTAAATTAAAGAAATTCAATATGTAGCCTTCAAGTTGTCATCACTACACTGTCTGTTTTGTATGCTTGCATTGTTTCTCCCCTCTTTCACATATACATTTGAGATATCGATGTACTTTTGTAGCTATAGAGAAAGGAAAGCATTACATACTCCTCTTGTTAAAAGTGGCTGTAAAGTCTTGAAAATCTTACAGTACTGTCAGAGCCAAAAATTTCTGATTCTCATTAAGAACTGGCATGTTGTTCTTGTCACACATATGCACTAAGCACACCACTATAGTCACTGGGCTCTAATCTTTGTTGCTGCTGCTGGTTTGGAAACAAAACAGCAATTTATTTTGATTGTGCAAGACCCTTGGGCTTAAAAACTTGGATGCTTCTCCTCCAGCTTGGCTGCAGCCAATCATATGTGCCAAGGAGGCTGTCACCTCCTGAAGTACCATAGGCATTGAGATCTCCCTGGGACCACAGCCGAGGAGGAATGGGGTGTGTAGCAGGATATTACCTCTGCACCCTGAGTGCCATAAGAGGGACAGGAGCATGAGTGGCACACTCAGAGTACCCAAACCCACACTAATGGGCTTGCAGCACCTTCCATACAGCCTAACTAAATCTACTGATCTTGCCTGCAGTGGTGTGCTTATTGCTACTTGGAGACTATGAGGAAATGAGCAGCCTATTCCACTGCTTTAGCAGAATTTACCTAAGTATTTAGTCCTGAGTTACCTAGAAGAATTCTGGCTGAATTAATAATGTTTCTCTTTTATCATTAAAATGTATTTAAAATGTAAAGAGAAAAATTTTTCTTGAAAAAAGGAACCACCTATAACGGAAGTTCCCAGAATGTATAGTTAGTATATGCTTTCTCTTTTGGATCTTTTTCATATTTTCCACCTTCTCTGGACTTTTTAGGCACAATAGAGAGGAAACCTTTATAGCATATCTTAATTCTTGTTTGTACACACTTTAAGATGCAGAATCAAATCCACCTTGTATGCAAATTTTTCAGCAACTCAGCTTTTCTTGACTAGACTGGATCACAATAACATCTCTTCTCCACTCTTGTTAGATAACGTCCTGTAAGCACTATGCCAGAATTTTAGCCATGTCCTAAGTATGGAGGAGCAGGATTCCCAAATAATTAAAAAATATATGGCTGTATTACTAGGCATTTGAAATTTGGTGGCTCTACTAAATTAAATGGAACTGTACTGATTTACACCAGCAAAAAGTTGCATCCTGCACATTCTGAATTGCCAAAATTCAAATCTTCATTTCCTACTGTGTTCTAACAAATGTTCTACTTCAATGCCCTTCCTTGTTAAATAGTGGTTTAGAGTATAAAATTTACAAGCTTGCACATATGTGACCACAAAAGACACCAAAACCCTATAGAAGAGCACAAAGTATTTTTGTTTATATTTGCTTATTTCCTCCAATGCCAACTGTGTGCTTTAAGACACCAAATACATACATATACAGAATTAACTTATGCAGTTCTAGTGACTTTGCTGGGGATGAACTGTAGCATGCTAATTTTGAATTTGAGCATCTCAGCAACCAAGTGCCTTCAGTACTGTCAACAATCAAAGATTCAGAACTTTTTTTGTTAATATCAGATCAGCTGATAGATTACTCTGAAAAGCACATGGAATAACAACTACTACTTCATAAGGAATGGAAAAGCCCCCAGAGTCCGTGAATTACAACAACACAAAACATGAAACATCTGAAGTTTGAGATTTGAAGTTTGAATGAATTTTCAAGACCTACAGGCAGTGATGGGGTAAATCCAACTCTACTTGCCTACACAACTGACTGCAAAACTTACGACGAGCCTCAAATCTGTTTCATACATAACTATCAACTACAGAGTGTTGATGCAGTTATTAGATACAAGTCCTCCAGTTAATAGGATAAATATTCATATAAATTAGCATATATTTTGGATATTAAACGTTTGGACCAAAATCTATTCTGCTGTGATTCATAGGCAATGAGTCCGAAGCAGGTATAAAGCTGTGCCAGCTTTGGTCCTGCTGGTCAAGTTATATAGATGAATAATTGTGGAGTTTCTGGGGGGCTTTGTTTGTTTGTTTGTTTTTAATTAGGGGCTTACACTGCCCTACTTAATATGAAGTATTTTTTATTAAATCATTTACTCACATAGGATTAAACCATCTATAAACTACAGTCAATAAAAGCAGGTTTTCACCCTTTATTTGGTCAGTAAGAGCAAGTCAATTCATACTAAAGCCACTTTGGAAACTTCATTCTCTGCCATGGCCCCACAGTACTAGTGTATTCCTGATAGGGTTGTTACAAATGGTGTCAGAAACACAACCCAAGTCTTGCTAAGTGGCAAAAAGATCTGAATACATTTTAGTGATGCTGTGACCACACCATGAATAAATATGATTTTGATTTTTAAAAATGTGAACAGTGAGCTTATAGCAACAGCTATATCTTATTTTCAGAATGTATATAAGCATTGCGAATTTTCCTAATGCAATATAGTGGTTTCTAATATATTATGCAAACTCATGTTTAGTTCACTTCCTGAACTCAAATGCCATGCTGAATACTTGGCTTCAAATCTATTGAACTCCTATTCCCACTTAGGAAGATTTATCTTTTCATATGGAGCCTTAATCAAGACAAATTCTACCACTGCAGTTGCCACACATTTTTGGCCATGTGCTGTGTATTTAGTTAACCCAGAACCTACTTCAAAGGACTATAATTTGAACATTACATCACTCCTGTCATTCTGGCATTATCTGAAGACTGTTATATTTTCCATTTCTTTTCCTCCCACCCCCACTAATATATTAATACATAGGAGAGTGCATGTGTCTCTGTTTTATGCTCCGATTACCATCTTGCTTGAACTGCTGGTTTTGCATATACAGTAAATTCTAAGAAGATGGTCTTAGGTAAATGTGAAAAAGCCAGAATGGCAGTGCAGGAGATGTCGGGCTAGATTCATAAGCAATAGTTAGACTTATTGGTTCCCCAATATTTCTTATATTGAATTTATTTAAATCTGTGGCTCATATATCACTTATGAAATCGTGAGAAGCAGTTTATGAATCAGCCAGTCTGCTATGAACAAATTGTTATGAGCTCATTATCAAGCTGATTTGGGGGTATGCCAAAGGGATTCCAGCTGGATAGAACAGAGTGTATAATATGTTGTCCAAAAACTCTGTCAAAGTGTTATTAAAAGTCTGTCCACCCTCTTCTTTAGTTCACAATTGAACAGTGCTCAGAGGTTTTGTGGAGTTTCGCTGAGGTAGAAATCACAGAAACCTGAGAAACATCTTGGGGGTTCATTTTCTGGCTCTATCACAGAAGTCTTCACCACATTGAGGATATCTACACCCCATGAAGCAGCTGTCTACCCTGCCTGCATAGATTCAAGTGTTTGGGACAGATCTACTTGTTTGTAGACAAGTTCTGCAAGCAGTGGATGAAGCTCTGCAAGCAGTGGATCAAGCTCTGCACTTTTGCATTAAGCCAGTCCAGATGGCTCATGATATTCCAGAATTTACTGTCTACCTGCTTTTCTTAAAAAGATGCTGAGTGTTTCTGATGAGCTGAGAACAGAAGAGAACATACGATTACACAAAACATATTTTAGCATAACAATATCTCAACAAAAGATTCAATGTGTTTGAGTACATGACAATGGCGCTCTTTTGCAAGGACTTCGGGGCAGGATCGATACGGTCGAGAAACAGAAAGGACGACACGTTGACAGCTGTGTGCTTCATGGCCTGTATGTTCACACATACTCATAGCCCAAAGCCAGGTCAAGACTACTGCATGAGTGACAATGTCATTCCTGTGAACATGCTAGAAAGTCAAGTTTTGAGACTTTTTAAATATCAAATGTTTCAAGCATTTCTTGAAATTAAAATTTGGTCTGAGTTATCATGTAGTCTATGGATAGCTGCTCTGAGCCTAATTGAGCTACTCCCTGTGGCACAATTCAGGCCGATATCAGCCTTGGAAGAGCTCACTCCTAGGCATACTACAGAACATTATCAGTGCAGCTGTTCTGAGACAGACTTACCCCATTCTGACTGCTTCTGACTTGATATATCACTAGGCAAGTCACAGGAAGCCAGGTTTTCAAAAATATCTAAGTACCTATGGTGCCAAATGGGATTTTCAAAAGCTTCCTTGGAGCCTCACTGGGACTAAAAGCAATTATGCACTTGTCAAAACTCCCAGTAAGTGACAACCAGTGTCTTAGGCTTCTTTGCACCTTTGTAAGTCAAGTCCTTCACCTCTTTGTGTCTCAGCTAATCCTTTCACATTAGACCACAATATTTAAATAACACAAACACGTACAGTCAGATTTAATTAATGCTTGTAACAAGCTTTTAAAAGATTACATAGTCTCTAGTAATTGACATAATGTTGCTGTTCCTAGGCTTCAAGTAGCTGTACTGTCTTCTGACATCAGACAATGCTGATTATCTACAGTATTTCTTTTTATATATGTTATATGCCCCAATGACCTACCAATTCTATCAAATTCCTACTCAGACATTAAAAGCCTCATTCCAAGGCTATAGCAAAGTTACAGTCAAAGGGTTTCAATGTCCTGAGTTGTACCTTATGCTGTGAAATTTCCATTAAAGAAAGTGTGTGAGATACAAAATCAACCACTGCAGGAAACTGTTGTTCCTGTCATGCCCCAGATTTTTTACTACCCTGTCTATATCCCTTTAAATGCATTCTCTTTCCTGTTCCCAGGAACCTGCCAGAATTAGTGCTCTTCATGAGCTTCCTGTAGCCTTGACAAAAGGAAGCAAGAACTCCACTCCTAACAAAAAAGCACAGCTAACACCTTCACTTTGTGAAAATATATTCTGAAGTGAATGCTTAACTTTTAATTGGTTCCATTTCTAAGACAAATCTGTATTCAGTTCCTCCCTGTCTGTCCACCACTCCATTTCTTCAATTATGGCAAAACAGAAGCTACATCTGTGATCTCTCTTCTTACAGACCTCTTTCAAGTGACAAGCCAGCACATCTCCCTGGAATCCCACTACACATCTTCCGTCTTTTATTTTTGGCTAAGCAGGAAAAAAGAGACTTTGAGTTTTGGGGGCAGCATGTGTAATAGTTAGAAGGGAATAAAGAACACATCTTGGAGACAGCTGAAAATGTCTTGGGTCAAGGGAAGAAACAGGTACAAAAGCATTGAACCATTTAGGGCCTTTCAATTTTGAGGGTGCAAATTAAATGCATTTTGACACTGTGTGAACTTCAGTCTTTATCTATGATACAAATAATAAAATGTTTCAACATCAGCTGAAAAGTTAGAGTGACCAGACAAATTTGCTACTTTGTTGTTTTAGTTTTTATTTCTACCATCTGATACATGTGCAAATAAACTCCTTGAATTTATGCACTTGCATCTCATTGGAAGTCCTCAGATCTGGAGATTCTCCGGTCCTGCTCCTGATGCTCTCAAGGGATATTTTACACTGCAGGCTCAGTCAGTGGCTAGCAATTCAGGACTAAAGTGCTGCATCAAAAGATAATGGTCTGTGATGAGGAGAAAAAACAGCGACCTGGAGAATAGCTGAAGAGTAATTTTCAGGAGATGCATTTTAAAAAAAGAAAACATTAATTCCCCAGACTGAGTGGGGCACTTCCCAAAATTGCCTTCTTAAAAAGCTGAAATTCTTGGAATACTTCAGTGTGATGAAGGAATCCAAAGTGAGGAGATTATTCCCTAATATAATAAATGTGAAGAGGAGGCTAAAGTATTGGCATTTCACTACATATTGAAAAGGAAAATCCTAATAAAAGTGAGAAAATGTGGTGGTTTGTGTGGATTCACCCTTTTTGGCTTGCAGCTTGCAGCCAAACACAGCCTGCTCTATCACCCTCTGCCCGCCTCGTCCAGGGAGCAGGGAAGGGAATTGGTAGGAAAAGGGCAAGGAAACTTATGGGTTGAGATAAAAACTATTTATTAATTAAAATAAAATTATAATGGTAACAGTGATAACAGACTTATACAAATGAGTGATGCACAGTGCAATTGCTCACGGCCCGCTGACCAATGCCCGGCCTGTGCCAGTCAGCGATCCCGGAGCAGAGACAGTCCCAAAACTGAAACCCTGGAAGAGCGAGAGCCCGAGTGATCCCCGAGAGAATCCCCCCGTCTTCCGGTCAGCCCTGGTTAATACACTGACATGACAGGATGTGATGTGGAATATGTCATTGGCACATCCAAATGCCAGTTGAGGGTTTGCTGTTCACTGCGCTTCTCCCTCCCAGTCCTAACGCAGCTGTGAACCAGCCAAACACGGTGGCCTTGAGCTCCAGCAGCAACTGATAACACCAGTACTGTTATCAACATTCTTCTCATAATAAGTCTGAACTGAAACACTGAAACTGAAATACAGCTATTCTAATTACTAAAACCAAAATTAACTTTATCCTAGCAAAACCAGGACAGAGAAATAGTGTTTACATGAAGGTGTAAGATCTTTCTTTTATATATTAGCTAAATTAATATCAGCTAGACTGGCAGCTTTCCCAGATCAAAGACTACTAATACGATTCCTTTAACCAGCATTTTTTTTTCCCAAATTATCTGTTGTGCACTGATGTGCAAAAGAAACATCAATTCCTAATAAAAACTGTCTGATATTATCTAATGAGTAGAAGGTAGAAGTCAACTTGAAAATGTAATGTTTAATACAAGCCTCAGAGTACTGCACTAAATAAATATCCTTCATTGCGGTAACCTCATGACCATATTTATTTTTAATTGCTTAAATTAATTGGAATAAATGATTTATGCTTAGATGGTTTAAACAGATATGTTAAGACTTTCTAGGCTTATTACTTAGTGCAAGTGCTGATGTGCAAACTGTAAGACCTTGAAGTGCATGCATAATCAATAATGCATCTAGCCACTCTCTGAGTTGATTTGTAGTATCTATGAGACCTAGCCTTCCAATACCTTGCCTTGAAATAATTATTCAGGCATTTCAGGGCAAGCTGTGCTACATTAACTTCTTTCTGATAGTAATAACACAGTAAGAAAATGCTGCTTGCAGTATAGATACTGTGCAGTACAATGTCCCCTGTAATAAAATGACCCTTTGAACTATTGTTATTAACTAGTAACAATATTACTATACTCTTCTTCACATTTATACAACATTAACATAAGCCAAATTATTAAAAACATTTACTTTTCTTCCTATCTTCCTTTCTTTTTAGGGACATGTACAAAATAGAGAATATTCTGTACACAGAATGTCACTGCATATTTTGTATGGCTTGGACATTTCTTCTTTGTTTTAGAATTTTATTCAATTCGTATTTCATATTTTAAAGAGAGGAGGATCAAACTAATGTTTGGTGGCATTTCAACTATGTATTGAAGCAACAGGAGAGCTTTTTGAAATCAATAGAAAAATTTCTACCCTTTGGGTCTAGCACTAAGAGACAAAGAAGACTCACAAATTAGTTGTTAGCTTTTGGAAACTGTGGAACAAATGTGGACCTTTGGGCTGCTGTCCATCTTTTATGGGTGGAGAAGAATATTCTGAAAATTATGAAGAAGAGCAAATGAAGAGGATAAATTAAAACATTAAGCACTAGAATAATTTAAGAGTTATGAGACTGTCTGCATATTCCAGAGTTTTACAAGCATAGCTAAGGGCACAATATGGCTCATGAGTTTTGTAAATGTTGCAGTACTATATTTTCTTCTCAGTCAATGAACAGTCAATCGACAAATACTCTGGACCGGTTTCTTCTAGTTAAGGACTTTACATGACCTCACTTTCACACCAACCACTCACTAGTTACCCAGTCTGAAAAGTCAATATAATTTTTAAATTATGACAGACTCACATTCTGCTCTTTCTCCATTAAACAAGATCCATTTGAAGTGTACTGGGATTATCATACACTATGACTTTTGCAATATTTAAACTAAAATCTGAAGATCAATCTGCCAGGCGCCTTACATCTAGCTCAGCCTCACTTCTGGCAAGTCAGAGCACTCATTGGCATAGTGATGTTTCTAATAAAATATTTTTTTCTGATGATTCTTTAATTCTATTCCTATCTTTAAGATGGAGTCTATAAAATTTAATTTCAGGATAGATTAATTCTTAATCTGGCAATGAGTAGATGTGTACAATGGTACTGGAACATGCACAAGCTGTAATGGTCTGGACATGGCTATGAAGATGATGACTTGATGTGTAAAACAACTACTGTAAATTATATAGAGAACTCTAAGACCCTTAGGCTGTAAGGCTCTGACTGCAATATGCTAAAGTTAAGCATATGTCACTGTTCTACACCAGTATATTTTAAATCTATTTAAAATATTTTTTTTCCCAGTGTATTTTTAAAATGATCTATTCCTAATCAAAACAAACTCACAATCATAATTCTACTGTTATCTCCTCTGACAAAATCTTTGCTTTTGATTCTAGGCTCTGTGCTTTTTTGAATTGTTTCTTCATCACATCCTACAAGGAATGCTTCTCATCCCTTCTACAACTTATTGTGGATATCATACAATGCTTGGTTCCTTTATTTTCTTACTTCTACACATGAGGTGCCCATGAGCATAAATTCACCTGAAGACTCTATGTCAATAACTCAGATAATAATTTCTCCTCCAGTCCTTGTACTGGTAAACTTTCATGATCAGCTGTCACCTTAAGACTGCACATCTCTCAATACTCTCCCATCTTTGATTTACTTTCCTTCATTTCGAATCATGTCCAGCCTTACCACTTTCAGCCTGTACTCAGACCCACATCCTGAGGACATTTTGCAATTACAAAGGTTCTCATAGCCAAACTAAGCTTCAATTTTGTTACTTTCTTCTGGAAAATATCTAAAACCCATAGCTTTCTTTTTAATGCTACAGAGCTGTTTGCAATATCATTTAATCTCTTCTTGATCACTGAAATAACAGAGCTGTGGTCTTAACAAATGCAATATTGCCCTTCCAGTGGGTATTTAACAGGCTGTTGTGCAGGTCATTTTCTCATCTGCCACATCAAACACTATTCCCCTCTCTTTCTGTTCTTGCTGGTTCATTTTCACCGTAGTATCACTTTTAAGATGCAGTAGACTTATCTCTCTCTACATTATCTATTTTCTTTCTTTCAATATGAAGAGGTTGACTTTCAAATGTTTGATCAGCCTGTTATAGCAGGTCATATCTCCAGGAAATATAATAAATAGTACAACAACTATATAGTAATATGGTCACTACCAGATTATTTTTCACTTTCTCATGGAAAAAAAGCAGCATTTCATTAACGTGTTGCAGAGTTTAAAGAATTTTGCTAATTAAATATTTTTCTGCCTTTTATTTGCTAATGAAAATTATTATTCCAATGACTTATAGATAATGTTAGTAATAATCCTTAAGAAAATCTTCTAGAAAAGAACAAGTAAATAACCTTTTAACTGTACCATAAGTATGTTTGCAAATCTATGCTATATACAGCTAAAATCAGTGGAGACTTTCTCTCATATTTGTCTCTCAAACAAGAACTAGGCAGAAAAATATACTTTTGAGATCAAATGATTTTGCTCACTCTCTGTTATCAAAATGCAATATAGGATTTCTACTGAAATAATAATAATAATAAATAAACCACAGTAAGAAAGTAAGAATAACTGTCCCGTCCATGATGTCAAATTTTCTCTGTTCTGCTTTTTAGGCTGAATCAGTCAGAGGAACTTGCATCCAGTCTTGATGCAAATAGCCATATATGCACCAATGTTTCCAGTTTTGCATTTATTTCAGACCCTAATATAAACACCAAAAATCTCTGAAGTACTACAGGTTATGACAATCTGAATAGCCACCTCCTAACTTCTAGATTCAGCAGCTCTATTTCTTGAGCCCAAATTTTCTGAAAGTTTCTTCCATTCACTGTCATAATAAGTCTAATCATTGTGTGAAGTCAGAGAACTTTTTCTAGTAGCTTATTCTTGCAGTAGTTATTAAAGAATATTTTATTTTTATAGATTAAATCTGTTTATATGAATAAGAATTATGATCATAGGGCAACTGAAGTTAATGGACAATTTTGGAGGATATTACTAAATAGGTTCTCAATTAAGTACTCATTGGCTACTAGTGCTGATAAAGTGAAACCTTTCCATGTAATGTAATACATGTTACACAGAGTTCAATTGAACCTCGAGAATACCTGCTGTCATTAATCATGAAATGGTGTGCTTTCTTTCCTACATCATATTTTTGAGATAGTGAACTGTGCTTAATTTGACATGAAAATGATGCAGGTTTAGTACTCACAGAAAAAGAAGCTTACTTTTTTCCCAGGGAGACTTAAAATTACATCTGTTATCACAGGCTGATTCAGCTAATTGGTATCTCTTTTCTTTTTGTCTAGTAGCATTCCAGGATGCATCTGTTTACACACAGTTTTGATTATAGGCTCTTGGTAGTGGAGCTGATAGCTTACAATAGTTTTGATGAACTGGGCAAACATAAATCAAGCCCAAAATTTTTTTGTTGGACAGAAAAATAAATTCTTCTAACTGGGGCTAGGTCATGTTCAGCTGACAACACCTCACCAGCTGTATTTGTATGCAGATTCCATCTTCTATCATGCAAGCTGGGCTACAGAAAATACAGTAAAATTCAAATATAAAGAGAAGTTAACACTTACAGCCAAGCCCACTAAAATTACCTAAACAAATTATATTAAATCCTCCATCTGTTTGTTAGATTATCCTGACAATAACAGTGGTAAAGCAAATTTACTGACTATGTTTTATAGAATGTGTTGTCTACAATTTTATTTTTTAATTTCCAGGCTGCAACTTCTGGTTATTTGTATTGTGCCATTTTATTTACACAGATACTCTATCTTCACCATTACGTATTTAATAACCAAGTTATTAGTTTTAAGATGACTTCTAAACAATCTGAGTGATGTGATAAATATCTTTGAAACATGATATTAATTTCTATGTTCAGTTTATGGTAAACTGTAAGCCCCCTTTAGTTTCTTATAGCCCTGCCAAAAAGAGAAGAATTTCCTTCTTGTCCAGGCTATGCATATTTCCTTGCAACCTGAAGGTCCAGATTCACAAAGGCAGGCTGTCATAGAAATGTTGTGTCCTCCTATTTTCCCCCTTTAATTGCTCCATTCAAGGAGAGATATTCACAAAGTCAAGGAAGTCGTATATGTATTTCATACAACTTATGGGGAAAGACGGATCCCTACAGTGCAGTCTACTAACATACACATGGAGCAGGAGAGGTGTCTAAATCAGTTTATAGGGACCAGTGAAATATGTGATGTACCAGAATTTTCTCTTATTCCCTATTCCAGAAAGCCTGTAGAAGACCTATATTCACAGGTAAAAGCTGCTCACACCATTCATTCTGTATACAGGATGGAAACAGAAATGTATCATGTGCTGATTTCAGCTGGGATAGAGTTAATTTTCTTCACAGTAGCTGGTACGGGGCCGTGTTTTGGATTTGTGCTGAAAATGATGTTTTTTAATACAGAGATGTTTTTGTTATTGCTGAGCAGTGATTGCACAGAGGCAAGGCCTTTTCTGCTTCTCACACCACCCTATCAGCAAGGAGACTGGAGGTGCACAAGAAGCTGGGAGGGGACACAGCTGGGACAGCTAACCCCAGCTGACCAAAGGGATATTCCATACCATATGACATCATGCTCAGCATATAAAGCTGGGGGTGAAGAAGGAAGGGGAGGAGGTTCTAGTTATGACATTGTCTTCAAAAGTAACCATTATGCGTGATGGAGCCCGGCTTTCCTTGAGATGGCTGAGCTCCTGCCTGCTGATGGGAAGTAGTGAAGGAATTCCTTGTGTTGCTTTACTTGTGTGCATGTCTTTTGCTTTCTCTGTTAAACTGTCATCTCAATGCAAGAGTTTTCTCACATTTACCTTTCTGATTCTCTTCCCCATCTCACAGCTGCATGGTGCTTAGTTGCTGGCTGGGATTAAACCACAACAGATTAAAACAAAAGAGAAGTGTCCTGCTTTTGTCTTAAAAAAATGACAGCAACATTGATAGTGCTTAAAGTGGTAGGAATCAAAGAATGTGGCTTCTAAAACCTCCTTCAGCCTGAAGCCTTTCAAACCACAACTCTTGCCTCCTAGGGAGATGCCTAATATTATTCTGTGGTTTACAAGAATGTAAGGCATCTTCTATCTCTCCTGTTGAAGTTAAAAACCAGTGTTTAGAAGGCAATTCAGTTTTCAGGGAACCATAAAGGCTGAAAACATAGGAAGATCTGTTTCCCTGAGGAGACCTTTTCTGTAAGATATAAGCATCCTAGCTTTCTAGTTCGGGCTCTAGTGACTGCTTATGCATCCTGCATTAGTCATGCAATAAGGTAAGTGAACAATGTTTGAAAAAGACATAAAAGCCAACCAAACTCAAAGCTGTCTAAGTGCTCGGATAGAGCTTTATAGGTAACTCACTAGGACTTTGACATTTCCTTAGGTTGCACTTAAGGCACTCACATCTTTTTTGTTTTGGATTCAGGCCCTAATGGACATGATTGAGCAATCTATGAAGACTCATACATAAATACCCCACAGAACAGGATTTGTATAGTAGAGATTAAGTGCTAAATCCCAAATGCTTCACCTATAAACAGAGGAAAAAAAGTTATTTCAGAAGAGAAAAGAAGCAGGGTTTTTTTTGCAAATTCCCACTATCAAACTCCAACTATTTTTAAGGTAGTAGAGTGCAGATTCCACTGAAAAAAGAAAATGTCCCGGAGCTCAGCAAGGTATTCAGAACCCTCATTATGTTGTAAGTCAAGCAAGCAGGGCAGAAGATCAGCTTGACTGAACAGGGGACTCCTCTTGGAACTCAGGAGGAAAATGAAATTGTATGATCTCTGGCAGTGAGGTCAGGCTTCACAGAAGGATTACAGAGCCATGGTTCACATATGTAGGGAGAAGACACAAAAGATTGAAGCTCAAATGACATTGAAACTGGCCAGTGTTCTGTCAGAAAACAAGCCTTTTTAAGGTATGTTAATAACAACAGGAGGTCCAGGAAAACCATTGAACTGATACATGATGAAGATGGTCAGGGATGAAGTAAAAGTGGAGGTATTCAATGTTTATTTTCCCTCAGTCTTTAATAATACTGGTAGACCTTGGGCTTCCCAGCCCTCTGAGTTGGAGGATCATGACTTCAGGAACTGTAACTTTCCATATGTTGACACTGAAATTGTAACGGATGGGTTATATCCGTTGAATGTTCACAAGTCCATGTGACTTGATATGATTCATCCCAAAGTACTGAAGAAACTAGTGGATGTTACAGCAGGACCCCTCTCTATCATCTACCAAAGGTCTTGGGAGTCTGTGGAGGTCCCTGCTGACTGGAAGTTAGCCAACATTATTCCAATTTACTTGAAAGGCGTGAAAGAAGACCCAAGAATCTACAGACCGGTCAGGATCCATGTGGCCTCACCTGAATATTGTATGGGCTCCATAATTTAAGAAGGCTGTGAAGATGCTTGAATGGGTCCAGAGGAAGGGAACAAAGTTGGTGGAAGGGCTGGGAGGCATGTCCTGTGAGGAGTGGCTGAGGACTCCAAGTTTCTGTAGTTTGGAGAGAAGGAGGCTGAGGGGCGACCTCATGGCTCTCTACAGCTTCCTGAGGAGGGCAAGTGAGGGAGGTGCTGATCTTTTCTCCCTGGGATGCAGTGATGGGACGCATGGGAACATTTCAAAGCTCCAACAAGGGAGGCTTAGACTGAACATTAGGAAACATCTCTTTACTGAGAGGCTGGTCAAACACTGGAACAGGCTTTCTAGAGAGGTGGTTGATGCCCCAAGCCATCTGTGTTTAAGAAACAATACCTTTCATAGTGTGGTTTAAGTTTTGGTCAAGCAGTTAGACTAGATGATCATTGTAGGTCCCTTCCAAATGAGCTATTTTATTCCGTTCAAAGATCATATCTTTTAATGTGTGACACATACAAAACACAAATATCATTAGAAGTAACCTGACTAGTTTTTAAAAAATATTTACAGCACAAAAGCACCAGTATTCTCATAGCTCACTGGATGGTGGATGCAGATGCAACAAAGTGAAATAGAATTGGTGAGTTTTAGCCCTCCTAACCATGCCTTCAATTTCCCCCCATCTGGTAATCATTTCCCAATTCCCACACCCTGTCTTTAGCTCTGCTTTGGGAAGTCACAGCATCCCCAGGCTGATATAGCAGTGTGGCATCCACCTGGCTCCAAAATGGAAGAAAAAACTTCATAAAACTGGCCCTAGATGCAAATATTTAAGGGTCTGAAGGGACAATTACAATAATGTGATCTTCTAGCAAAATTTTTTTGTCTAGTAAATTGTTCTACATCCCTGGAATGTATTCTTAATCCTAAAATATTTAAGGAAGATGTTAATTTGATATCAGAATTTAAAGTGATAAGAAATTTACCTCTGAAGAAGTTGTTTAAATGGTGAATTACTAATAAAATAAAAATAAGTACATTTTAAAATCATAATTGAATTTAAAGAGTTGTTCATTATGAATTTTCCTAGCTTTGTTATCCAATAATTGGGTTTTTATGGCTTATAGTAAACTGAAGAGACATTCACTGTAAGAAAACTCTTCTTTGTGGACACTTATTGATGATAATGAAAACTCTTACTTTTTTTTACTCTTTTTATAGAAATGTAGCACACTGAGTGTCTTAGCTATCTTTCAATAGACAAGTTTTTTAGTGTGAGAACTTTTTGTCGCTCTTTCTAAAAATTCTTTTTAATGCTTTAATGTTTTTTTCAAAGCAGAGTTGACAGTATTATTCTTAATGCAGTGAAGACCTCACACTATGGCCTTATTCTCTGTGGGAATTCTCTATACACCTAAGAAAACTCTCTCCTTGGTACAAAAAAGCTCAGGTTTAGTTGATTATTTATGATGAGTCATTCCAGAGTTAATACACTATGTGATACTATCTCTCATCTAGTAATCACAGTCTACATTTTTTCTTTGTACTTCTATGACCTTGCATTTGGCAATGTTCAACCTCATGTTGACCAAATGAGCCAGCTTCATTGTATAATTCAGATCAGTCTGTTTTATAACTGACCCACGATCATTGTTACTTCTCTCTCTACTAGTTTTTGTATCATCTGCAAATTTTACAAGCAATGCTTCCATATTTTATTCCAGTTCATTTGCAAGGTATTGAAGATCAATGGGGCGAGGACAGAGTCCTGTATGTCTGAACTAGAAGCAACCCCAACAGGGAGATGAGTCTTCATTTATAGGTTACATTTTGTGGTGTATTGGTTAGCCAAATTTTAATCCTTTTAATACAGGTTGCATTGATTTCATAAGTGCCTTTTTTTTTTCCTCCTCCATCTGATTGTGGAGCCAATTCAAACATCACACAGAAGTCTATTCTTCAGCACATTACCAGTATTGACCGAGTACTAGGTTTTTAACACGGTGATTTTTCAAAAGTATCATATTGGATAATTGGACGAGTGGTAGAGGAATGTATTACATATTTCTCATTCTTACCTGAGTGTTTTGTTTGTGGCTTTTTCTGATTACATTGCTGTCAGCTTGTTACTGATTGCTCTTTTTGGTTTTGATCCAGTGACCACTGAATCAAAATGCATAGGCTTTTTTCTGAAACACTACAGCCATTCTCATTAATTATGCAAAAGGTCTTATTCTTTACTCTTTGTATTCCATATCAATATTCCCATGCATTTGCTCTGATTCAATATCAATGATAAACAAATAAAATCCTGAATTATTAAGCTGGTGGAGCATATATGGGAAGAAAAAACAGATCTTCTATATTTTTGAGAAATGTATCTTTTAACTCTTTCATATGAAGACAAAAATTGGAGCGAATTAAAGTATTTTCTTTCCTGTATATATTTCCATTAAAAAAAACCCCAACAAACAAACCAAACCTTTGAAAATTTTTTGCATACTAGCCTGCTTATACATGTTATTTTTTTTGTGTAAAAACAGGAAGCAAGAAGAATTCAACATTTTTAACATGTCTATGTTGAAATTATTTCACTGTATATACTTTTGACTTTTTATTAAAAGTACTGTGGGGGTTTCGGAGTTTGGAGGAGGGGTGGTTTTTATTTTTCTTTCTAGAACTGTTTCTTATCAGATTCATTACATGTAAGACAACTCCATATGTTGTGCAGAAATACAGTTTCATTTTTTTTATGAACAGTGAGTTATGATTTATGAAGCACAATTTAATTGTTTCACTAAAACAGAGATAAAGGACTGATTTGAATCCATAGGAAATACTCTTTTCAAGGCCTTCACATTTAGAGTAATGGCATAATATGAAGTTACAGCATCAAATTTACATTGGAGAAAATGAATACAAGTCTCCTGATGTCAGTGTAATAGTTCTGAATTACATCAGTTCTGAACTATGCTTTATAATGTACCTAGATGAATTTTATTTGGTGAATGATTTATTTACTGAAAAGTGTGGTGTCTCTGAATTATTCAGAAACCTCCTAAAGAATTCTGACTAAAAAAAAATGTCAAAATGGTTAATTTTGCATCTGGAAGTAAAAGATTTTGCTTCCTTGGAGGTTAGGCTTGGGAGAGTGCTAGGTACAAGTTCCACCTTGATCATTGAATGACATATTCCTGTAATGGCTTATTAAGTCAGTGGCAAGGACAGTTTTCTGGAAATTAGAGAATGCTTAAAATCTATCTCAGCCTGTATCAGGGAATGGCTTTGAACCAAACTCTTTTACATCTCAGAAAGCTATTGCATAGCTGGGTGATCAATATTTGATGTAGGTTTATTGCAACATTTTCATCACAGGTGTTCCAGTTTGGGGGGAATAAAAGCACTTTAAGGATAATCAGCTGAGGACCTGGAACTGAAGTGATATAGCTTCCAGGTCAGTGCTGCAACTATTGAGAGTTAAGTTATTCTCTGATAGGATTCTCTCAGCACATCTTTCTGAGGCTGCTCCATGAGCTACTGGTGCCTACAGCTAAAAGTCACAAATCTATTCCCAGTGTTCTGGGTGTTGTAACAAACCTTTATTTCTCAGTGGGAGGTCTAGTGAACAGGGGAAATGTGATATTGTACTGTTCTAAGAACAGTTTTCAGTTTGCTGCTAAATGGATTAGCATTGAAAATTCAGGAATAATTTTTCCATTCTCCCTGGCCTTGGTGGAAAAGGAACTCGATGAACACAGCAGCTTCTAAAAGCTCCATCTCTCTTTACAACAAATACCAACAATGCTACTGCATACACATCAAATTTCAAATTAAATCAAACTTGGATTTGAAAAAGACCAGAAATAAAACCCCAAATTCATATTAGTAAGCACACTTTAATCAGTTTAGGTGTATAAACTCACTACCAATGAGTCAGAAGCACAAGATGAAAACAATTATTTAGTGGTTTACCTCCAAAGTCCTCTTTTTTTCCTCAGATAACCAAAATCTGATGGAAGTCCAGTTTTCAGGAGTGGCCATGAGTCAAATTATAGTCCTTATTTTACTTATTCCTTGTATATCTCAGTATCTAGCTGATTTATTATAGATCGAAAGAGTGACTATTTTCTATGTATTGCTCCCATTTGGAGCCAGATCACAGTCGCTTTAATTCCTAGACTCAAGATATTATTTTCATAAACAAACACAAACATTGAACTAAACGTCTATCTTACCAGCTGCCTTAGAAACATACAAAAGAAAGGAAAGGTGGAAGCAAACAGAAATTCTTCATTTTTGAAATAAATAAATATCTGGAGCTTTTGAAATGTGATGTATACTGGAAGAGATGACTGCCTAGAGCTTTGCAAGCTCTTCTGAAAGTCACCTATTATTTTGTATTTCAATTACAGACTGAGAACAGAGTTGTTCAGTGTCTGCTCTAATGAGCAACTCGCCACTTTGCCTCATAATTATTTTAATAATACTCCAATGTTTTAAGTACTTTAGATTGTTTCTAATTTAGAGAGTGAGTAGAATTTAATAATTAATGAAGCATTATAGATTGTAAAAGCAGGAGATATTGAAATTACACTCCACTGCCCGAACAATAAATTTTCTCACTGGAGAGGATATTTTCAAGTGTGAGTATTAACACCTTCTCATCACTTTTGTGTTTCTTTCAAATACTTTAATATGTTCAAATTTACAGGAAGAAAATAATTGAAGTAATTGTAAAGAATTATATTAGAGGATCCTAGAAAATGCATTGGAAATAATCGGAAATTTCCAAGAAATCAGATCTGAACACTTTGAAATTACACTAATTATGACAACATGATAGTGAATTCAGAATATAATATTCATGCTTGGAGAGTGAATAAGGAACAATACTCTATCCTGTGAAATATTTATTGATACTTGCTTTTGGGTTTAGATCTTAGAGTGTGGCTGGGAGTACTGCTGTCAGAAATGGCAGAACTAGCTCCTGGAAGTCAGAACTGCAATGCACGTATATATGACATTACGGTAGAGACACTCTTTGTTTCTGAAGGATTAACAGTATGTAAGTGACACAATATTAATAAAAAATGACAAATAATTTAATGATTTGGATGCTGGTTCTAGATTCAAAATTTAATAAATTTGAAATGAAAATATATTTTTCACCAGAATCAAAGCTAGACTAGGCAATTGTACACTGGCAAGCTTACAGAAAACCTTCCCATTTCCTTGCATTAGCCCACTATAGATAATATTATTAAATGGTAAGTCAGATGATCTCTTTTATCTTAAGTTCCCATTGATTAAAGGAGTGAGCACTAATATGTATCCTCCAGAAACCTTAGTTATGAAGATTTAAGTATGAAAATTATAGAAGTTCTACTTTTAGGTAATACAGACAAAGATGAGTGTCTGACTACATGATTGTTAAAATATATATATTAATAATGTAACATTGTAGGTACCTCTACTGGAAAGGATTAGCCTTTGGAAGTAAAGAGGATTCTGGCCTCTGACTCCTGATACCTCAGAATGCAGTAGTAAGTTAAGTAGGTCTGGTTAACGTGATGTGAAAAACTGTAACTTTCTTGTAACTGCTATGTTCTCCTACTTGTACATGTTCAAAACTCTCCTGAACAAGGTCTTGAGTAAATTAATCTAACTTTATGGTAACCCTGCTTTGAGAAGGTGATGAGGCTAGATATGAGTCTCTTCAAATCTAAATTATTCTGTGATGCTACAATTCTATTTGACATCCATTTTGACATCCAATTTATAAAATATTTTTACTGTATCAGTGGTACCACATGGGTTATAGATGCTGAATTCAACAAGCTTAGTTTTACATTTTGAAAAAATCGTCACTATGTTCAAACATTATATACTTAAAAACAAGTTTGCATTTTTGTGCTTTTCTTGCAGTAGAATGTTTCTAATGGTAGATAAAATGGAAATTTACCAAAAGAAGTTGAAAAAAGGAAAAATAATGCTGAATTTGGTGGGGTTTTTTGCTTTCGAAATTTTCATTGAGTAACACTGTGGGAGGTATTGGATTAATGTCAAGAGTCAGGAGAAAAAGATGGAACAGAATGAGGAAAAGGAGAATGGATATCATCCTTTTGGAAAAAGGCATTCTCTTGGTCTCTCTGATAAACTGTAATGTTGGATAAGTATTCTTTAAAAATAAAGTGGGAACTGATTTACACCAGGAACACACAAACCAGAAAAACTTTATTTTTATGTGCTCATTCAAAGATATTTAAGTATTTATTTTATCATGGTTGGTGCCTATTAAGACAGAAGAATTTCTAAAGAATGTGATGAGAACTGGGTTTGTTCTTACATCTGGGAGAAATCCAAATTAACTGAACTGACTTCAGTGAATTTATTCTGGATTTGTAATTGTATAATTAAGAACAGAATTTCATCCTTTGTGTTTCTGATTAGTCAACAAAATGACATTTCTATTTTTTGTCTAGAAGTGAGAGAAACTTTTCTGAGTAGTGTCAAAAAAGTACACAGCCACTAGCATCAAACCACCTGAACAAACAATTGGAGATGTGGCTTAGCCTCAAAGATCTTCCCAGGTTTCATAGATAGGAGAAATACTACTCCTCCTTTACAGTTCATCTGTAAGCTATACGGCACTGCAAAACTGGAGTATCAGAGATCAAATCAGTCTTCCTTAGCAGCCAGGTAAGTTTTTAAAGGGAAAGGTGTACATATGTAGACATATATGAAATCAACTTACGACAATTCTTTCAAGAATGGAGTATAATTTTAGTGAAAGTATTACATCAGAAGCCTGGGATTCAGTTTTCACAGCAACTCTGTGACACTATTAAAGGTCCAGGGATGTAGGTCATCACTAAATGAAACAACATATTCCTGCCTGTTCTGAAAACATAATTGAGGAATGGCTAATAATTCATACTTTAAAGTCAGTTCCTAAAGTGAACATCTTCATAGCATCATAGAATCACAGAATGGTTTGGATTGGAAGGGACCTTAAAGATCATCTAGTTCCAATCCCCCTGCCATCAGCAGGGACACCTTCCACTAGATCAGGTTGCTCAAAGCCTCATCCAGCCTGGCCTTAAACACTTCCAGGGAGGGGGCATCCACAACTTCCTTGGGCAACCTGTTCCAGTGTCTGACCAACCTCACAGTGAAAAACTTCTTCCCAATATCTAATCTAAACCTGCCCTCTTTCAGTTTAAACCCATTTCGTCTTGTCATTAGTTGCCCTTATGAAAAGTCCCTCCCCAGCTTTCTTGTAGGCCCCTTCAGGTATTGGAAGGCTGCTATAAGATCTCCCCAGAGCCTTCTCTTTTTCAGGCTGAACAGCCCCAACTCTTTCAGTCTGTCCTCATAGGAGAGGTGCCCCAGCCCTCGGATCATCCTGATGGCCCTTCTCTGGACTTGTTCTAACTGGTCCATGTCTTTCTTATGTTGGGGACTCCAGAACTGGACGCAGTACTCCAGGTGGGGCCTTACAAGAGTGGAGTAGAGGGGCAGAATCACCTCCCTCGACCTGCTGGACACGCTTCTCTTGATGCAGCCCAGGATACAGTTATTTGCCTTCTGGGCTGCAAGCGCACATTGTCTGCTCATGTTCAGCTTCTCACTCACCACCACTCCCAAGTCCTTCTCTTCGGAGCTTGTCTCAAGCCATCTTGTCCACATTTCATCAAACTCTCTGAAGAATAAAAAATATTTCTTCTGTTAAGCCTCTCTACATCTTCTTCAGTGTTGTTCCTCAAATATCTTATGGAGAAAACTCAAAAAGATGGTAGGGTTTTTCTCCCACTTGAGAATAAGTATGTGTTGTTTTAGGAAGAAATTCTGGTACTGGTACTGCGTACTTTCTGTTATAGAAAGGAATAGCTTTAACAGTTCTCAAGACAGAAGACCTAGAAGATATGGTCTCTCCTAGTATTTCCTAACCTTTCTAATCAGACTATCTTTTTCCTGCAGAGACACCAGAGAAGCTTGTGATCTCCACAGAGTAACAGGATAGCTCACACAGGTCCTCAGAGAAAAGGAACTGCAAAAAAGGAAACACAAGGTCCCGAAGTTGAAAAGCTTTATTCCTTCTTTAAAACTCATTTTCTGAAGTTCTTAAGCAGCATTGATGCCAGGCATGAGGAGAAAAAGACAGGATGTTTTATCCCTTTCTAGCTCAGCTTTTTGAGTGGAAGGCAGCCAAGGATATCACTAAGTGATAAAACTATTACTGTTAATTCTAATACAGACACTATTTTACCATTATCTGACCTCAGGGAAGGAGAGATCTCTGGCTTCTTTCCAGGAAGACCTCCACTCTTGAGATAAAAATAAATTTCAATTGGCAAGGAGTCTGGTCCAGACCACAGAGCTGCAGCCAAGCTCCTTGTTCACTAAGTGTCAAACTCAGGACTTGGCTAAAGACATTGGAATGAAAACCTGAAGAGCAAAGTGTTTAGCAGATCCACTCTGCTGAAGACCAGCCACCACTGTATGACCCAGTGTTTGTGACAGGAAACAGGACTGCAGGTTAAAACCAAACTGGAAATGTCATCCAGAAGGTAAAGGAGAGGGGAAAATAATGTCTTTTTCAACACTTAAAGAATAAAAATATTGAACCTTTCAAACTATTTCTTTACGTTTAATGTGCTAAATACCATGAAGAAGGAAAGAAAAAAAAAAATGTAGGAAGTGCTCCAGATCAATTTCCCTCAGGAAATATATCGGGAAAAAGTATAGATATTTTAGGGAATAGAAAAAGGAACTGATTAACAAAGGAAGCTACTTAAGAAGTTGAGGAGCATGGAGATTAAATGAGAAATTTGTAAATGTCAAATGAAATTAGTCTGAAAATATATCAAATTGGATATGCAAAAATATATGCCTTTGTTTTTGTTTCCCTGACTTTATATAGCCCAAAACAAAAAAAATACTGCAATTCATTTTTCTACAAAAATTGGAACATTGAAGGAAACAAGGTTAGGACACAGTATGAAAAGAGAAGTCACTCCAATGGAACTGGAAGAAAATTTTTAAAACTACAATAGATTCAAGCTAAGTTGCTCTCCATGCCGGAACACTGAAAGAACAGGCAAATGAAGCTGTAGTAATTAGTAGTGTACATTTAACACACACTTACTGAGTCAAGGTCATGGAAAAATAGTAAATATGCTTGTACTCTCAAAAGGGAGAAATGGTGATCCAGGCAAGTACAGTCCCATTAGCCCAATTTGAATTATCCTTTCAGGTTTGAATAGACCTAAGAAAATATTTTGAAGGAAGAAGTAAAAGCAGAAGTAAAACACTAGATGTTATTTACTAAGACTATAGTGAAGCATGTGACAGACATAACATTATTATTTTTAAATATAAATAAAATGAAGAAGATGGGTTTCACAGAATAGTTAAGCATATGAGAGTAGTCATTAGTGGATACTTTTTATATATGAAATACAGAAGGAGATGTGAAAAAAGTTATCTGAAGACCTAATTGAGTCCCTGATCCCACAGAGCACAAATTGTGAAAACCTCATTATTGTAACTGCAAAATGGAAAATTCTAGGAAATTTCCAAGAGTGAGTTTTGCTAACAAATATAAATTAAAAATTAAACAGTCCTAAAGTACAGATATAAAAGTAAAGTAGAGATAAACTACCTGAGGGGGATTAATGACTCCCTCGGGACTAGGAGAGTTTGAGTATATGCTGCATGGAAAGAAGCTATTCCAATCAATGCTGGTCACCAAAAGATACTTATTCCATACAGAGACCTGCTTTACCAGTTTCGCTGTTGAACCCTGGAGCTAAAGAGATGGTATTCCCTATGAGTCTTTGAATAATTTGGATTGGAACACTGGACAATGGGAATGGTCTTCTTCCTTTATGGATCTTTAGGAATCACCTACCAAATGACTACTGGTTTTCCAATTACTCTGAAATCATCCTTAACACAAGCCAAACACAGCAAAGTAAAAAAAAAACAAAACCAAGACCTACTAATAAAAAATAGTTAATCATCTCAAAACACAAATGACAAAGCTTAAGGAATTAGTAGTCAGAAATAAAAGGAAAACATGCATATACCTGTAATCTGAAATAAAGCCAAGGGGTTTGTTCATTCTAAAGCAACTAGCTGCCACTCCACTGGTATATAGCTGATGATCCAGCTCTCAAGCACAACCCAATATCCTTAGTGTTCATTCATGGAGGAGTATCTAGGTTTATGAACTAATTTTCTGATTTATCCTAAACACTTTGTGGATTATTCATATTAAAATCTGCCAATCCTCTCAGGCTTTCTTAATCATACCAAATCAAAAAGCAATTTGGACATTTTTTCATTGACTGCCCCCAGCTTCTTTAGAAGTGCTAACAGCAGGTAGCTGTCACCACTTGTGTAAGTGGTGTTCAATGTTTGCTAGCAGCTATTCTTGAGTATGGCTAAATCATAGACAAATCATTAACTGAACCTGAGAAATCATTTCCTGGACAATACAGCAGCAAGTGCAAATTCCTAAAAATTT
Source organism: Antrostomus carolinensis (assembly GCF_000700745.2). NCBI lineage: Eukaryota > Metazoa > Chordata > Aves > Caprimulgiformes > Caprimulgidae > Antrostomus > Antrostomus carolinensis. The sequence goes on from NW_010293453.1 coordinate 38,672, forward strand.
CCTGATGCTTTTTCAGCATAGTGAACCTTCTACTTCATTCAGACAACCTGCTTAATACTTATAGTTAATCTGGTCACCCAGCTGAGACTCTTGCAAGCAGTTCATTATTAACCAGACCCAACCAAAACAATGAACCACTTGGTGATAACAGTAAGACTGGGGCAAAGATATTAAGGTCAATTGCACTTTAATCTTGTCTTTTGAGGGATACTATGTAGGAAGGAAAAAAAAAAAGAAAAAGTCTTTTGAGCTTGTTGAAAGAGAAGTCTTCAAAGAAGATGGTATCTTAGGTATTATATTATTAACTTCTGAAACCGTAGATGATACTATTCAGAAATAACATTGCAACAATACAATCCATATTATTATTATATTATTAGCTAATATAGCTATATTATAATATAATAATGAATTATAATATAGCCATATTATTAGCTATATTAGCTAGAAATACATTCTTCAGACCATATATAGTGCCAAAGAGGCAAATGGAACAGGTGATCCTAAACGGAAAAACTGATGGAGGGGAAGCTCTAGGGAAAACAGACCTCAGAGTGAGGTACTAGAAACTGGCAGTAACCAAAAATTGAAAGTTTATGAGATTTACAATTGAATTATATGGCAATTATTTGAAATATCATTAATTTAGAATAATTTGAAATACTACCACAACCAAAGAGGCAGTATCAGTGTAAATCTTAACTAGTACAAGGATCATCAACCACTTTTGATTCAGAGGAAGAAGAAGCAATAGGAAGTGATAGAGTAACAACACACCAGAGATAACACAGAAGGAACAAGGGGAATTTCACCTTACAGGAGTAAGAGAGATTACTTATAGAATCATAGAATGGTTTGGGTTGGATAGGACCTCTAAAGGGTCATCTAATCCAACCTCCCTGCAGTGAGCAGCGGCATCAACTAGATTAAGTTGCTCAAAGCCCCCCAGCTCCAGCCTGATCTTGAATGTTTCCAGGGGTGGGGCATCTACTGCCTCCCTGGGAAACCTGTTCTAGTGTTTCACCACCATCATTGTAAAAGATTTTGTTGTTATATCTAGTCTGTATCTACTCTCTTTTAGTTTAAAACCATTACCCTTTGTGTTATTGCTACAGGTCCTACTAAAAAATTTACATGGACCCATTTCTCAAGCTTGTCCAGGTCCCTCTGAATGGCATCTCATCCCTCAGGTGTTTCAATTGTACCACTCAGCTTGGTGTCTTCATATTCCTGCTAGCCCTTGCCCATCTATAGAATAAGTAATACACACAGACTATGAAACCTTATAGAGGAAAACATGTTCATATGTATAAGAAATGTTCATATATATAAGAAATGTTTGCTTTGAACTAAGAGATTCAAAGCAAATGCTAAGAAGGATTCACATTGCTTTATTTGCTTCAGTCAAACTTAGCCATGTATTCAACCAAATCTGACATGTATTCCAACAAGCCATGTAAGACATTCCCTGAGCTCCATACAAAAGAAGGAAAAACAAATGAAACACCAACCCTCTCGGCTGGAATGGACACAAATCAACAAACAGGTTCAGGAAAGACAATCAGCCCTGCTAACAGTCACATCACAAATTTGACTCCTTTGTCAAACAACTGCTCTTTTAGTCACCTTGGCAGAAAGCAATCTTTTTTCAAAGAGTATGGTAGCATGGTTGATAAGTAACTGGCAGCATTCTTCAAGGAAACAGAATAAAACCAAGGTTTGAACATACAGGGACACCACCACCACCAAATACTCTGACACTCCTCAAGAGTGAAACAGTGTAGATTCATATTTCTTCGCATATTGAGTTAGTCGCCAATGATCCTTTCAGCCACAAAAGGCAAGTGCCTAGGTGTTCTGTGTTCACCATTCACTAAAATTTCAAACACTTAAAAATCCCCAAATAATACTGCAGAATTGACTCTGCTGAGGAATGTGAATGACATCACAGATATAGCATTAAATGCAATTATTGGTAGATGACAGCAATTTAAATAATTTCTTCCTTTCCATTTTGTAATGTGGTTCTGGACTGTTCGTATATGTTTTATTGTTTAAAACAATTTAAAATATCTTAAAGGGACATTGTGTGACCCTGGTAGGTTTCCCTGTGTCTTATCTTTATCTTAGGTACTTATAGCTACTGAGAATTTGATATTGTGATAGATTCTCAGCTCACGCAAGACAGTGTGCAACCCTTTCAATCAGCTTGCAGTTAAATATCAAACCTGCAACACTGCATTAGAAAAACAAGAAATTTTGTTATTTGTAATTCCTTTCAAGGACTTTTCAAAGGATTGGAGGGAGAAAGACTTTGGCGAAGAATGTGGGGGGCAGAACTGTAATAATAAAAATATGAAAACAGAAAAAAATAGGAAAATATAAAAGAATTTTTACAAAGGGGGTTTTGTGGCTTTTGGCACTGCTAATAATTTGTGTGGAAAAATAAAATTTTCATGTGTGTTTAATCCTATGCCAACGCAGCTGCTGGTGCAGTAGCTATCTGTAACAAATTAGAGGGCAGTTAAAGTGAGATTTTCCACAATCAAGAACAAAGCAGGACCAGTTAACATGAGGACAGCTTGTTCTTGTTGCTAATGTGTTTAGAAACTTGCTGCACATAATTTGAAACAGCGTTTGTGTGTGGATGCCATCTCTGGTTTCTGAGGTCTAGTGCTAAATCAAAACCAAATGGAGAAAGTTGAATAAGAAAATGACAGATTATACACTAACGTTGTCTGCTCTAGCTGAAGAGAAGGACTTTTTTTTTTCTTTTTTTTTCATCTTTTTTATTGATTTAAAAGTTAATTTCCCTTAATATTAAAATATTTAATGAATGACAGCTGGTTGAAATCTGGAGCTTGCAGCCAGCTATCTGCTGAAGGAGAGATCTCAATAACTATGGTGGTTGATATAACACACATATTATTTAAAGATGTATTACTTTTACTATTAAGAAAGTTAACGTTAAGAATATTCAGGGCCTTTTTAGTGGCTGAGCCGCATTCAAGAGCTTTATCCAGTGTAACTTTTTATTTTACTGCAAGGTGAACCACATTGGCTGAGATCCTTGGAATCCAAACATCTTGTCAGATATCAAACTAAAATTTGAAAATCCAATTGTATTTTGAAAATTGTACCTAGAGAAAAGAAACAAACAATCATATTTTCCTTGTTTTTTCTTAATGTCTCATAGGCTACATGTGGCATGTGATGTGTGTTCTTAGAGATGTGAGGAATCTAGATTTCTTAACTCAAGGCAAAACCACAAATGATTTCAGCTAGACCTGGAATTCACCGAAGTCCTGAGTTGCAGTGGAAATAATAGCTAGGTAATGTGAATATAAATAAAAATAAAATGGTATTAAAATAATTAGAATACTGTTTTGGAAGACAAAATATTTTGAAAACCTTCCTGAGTTTTTGACCTCATGGAAAAGACAACATTTGACTGATAATTATTTTTCAATAGGTTCATATAATGAAGCTTATGTAATACATGGCTGTTTGGTAAATTTAGTGGGGAAATATTACTGTTAAGTATTACCTTTCTTCATGTTTTCTGAAATAAAAAAGTGCCAACATGAGTATAATTTTAAATATAAGATAATTGACCTTTTTCCAAAATTTATTGAATTTTGAAATGAGATTTAGAGAAATATATAGAAAAATACAGCAATTTTATTTTTTTTAGTTTTAAAAAAACCAAGTCAGATGTGTCATGTAATCAAGAATTTAATTAAAAATAAAATACACCAATGCTAATAACATCAAATCTATACAACGAGCCTTAGTTGCACTCTGGTTTTATAAACAAAAGATGCACTGTTAACCCGTTCTTAAATAAATGAAGCCTCCCAATGAAACATTCATCAATTTTTTTTCATTGCTTTGAGTCAGATATCCTCTGCCAACTACGCTGTGAAGCAAGTGATGAGCCTACAGTTGTACCGCACTTGAAGGTAACTGCTTGCCCAACATGAACTAATTCTACACTACTTTCACTTCCTTGAATCAAAAGTGAGCATCTGGGTGTGACAGAACATGGATGCACAAAAGAGAACCTTGAAGGGGAATCAGATGAGTGAGTAAAAACATATAAAGAAGCAATGAATAAACAAAGCAAAAGGTATAGATGAGAAACACATGATAAAAAAGAAGTTACATACCAGCAAATCATGAAAGAAAAAAAAATATCAGGACATCAAAAAAGCATGTGAGACTAAGAAACTAAAGCACACAAAATATAAACTGAAACTGAGAATTGGACTTGTGATTTTAGATTATAAAAGTAAGTGCTAAATGCAGTCTCCAAGAGGGTAACTATGGTTTATTAAATTCTTTGCAAGTCAAATCCAAATTTCAAGTAAAAGACAGTGTGAAAACATTTGCTATGGGAAGATATGTAAAGAGGATACAGCAGACCACATACTAGATTACTCAAATAAGCACTCCAGTTATTTATAGCAATTGAGATTACTATGAATTTAAAAATGGAAGTGGAATTTAAGCTACTGAACCCATAAGATACAATTTTCAATGTAACCCTGAAAATTCTTATTTTGTTGCCTCCATCTATATTTACAAGCTTACATTTAAGAACCTACTTTTGACATAATATGTCCTTATATTTAGATCTTCCCTTACTGGAGGTTAATTTTTACATATATTTAAAGGACAGGTATATTTGCATACATTTAAAGGTATGTCCCGTAAGGCGTTAGTTTGTTAGACATGCTCTGTTTATTTCTTCACAATATGATCATTCACAGAATCACAGAATCATAGAATGGTAGGGGTTGGAAGGGACCTCAGGAGATCATCTAGTCCAAAACCCCTGCCAAAGCAGGTTCCCTACAACAGGTTGCACAGAAAAGCCTCCAGGCAGGTTTTGAACATCTCCAGAGATGGAGACTCCACAACCTCTCTGGGCAGCCTGTTCCAGTGCTCTGTCACCCTCACTGTAAAGAAGTTCTTCCTTAAGTTTGTCTGGAACTTTTGGTGTTCCAGTTTTTGCCCATTTCCCCTTGTCCTGTCACTGGGCAACACCAAAATTAGCCTGGTTCCATCCATTTGCCCCGCTACACTTCAAGTATTTATGAACATTGATCAGATCCCCCCTCAGTCTTCTTTTCTTCAGGCTGAAGAGTCCCAGCTCTCTCAGCCTCTCCTCATAAGGCAGACGCTCCAGGCTCCTAATCATCTTTGTGTCCCTCCACTGGACTCTCTCCAGAAGATCCCTGTCCCTCTTGAACTGAGAAGCCCAGAACTGGACACCGTATTCCAGATTCCTCTCTCAACCTGCTGTTCACTCTCTTTTTAATACACCCCAGGACACTGTTGGCCCTCTTGGCCACAAGGACACACTGCTGGTTCATGGCCAGCCTGCTGTTCACCAGCACACCTAGGTCCTTTTCCACAGAATTCCTCTCCAGCAGGCCAGACCCTAACCTGTGCTGGTGGATGTGGTTATTCCTCCCCAGGTGAAGGACTCTGCACTTGCTCTTGTTGAACCTTATTATGTTCCTTTCCACCAAAGTCTCCAGTGTGTCCAGGTTTCATTGAATGACAGTACAGCTTTCTGGTGTGTCAGCCACTCCTCTGAACTTCGTAACAGACTGTATATTATTTTGATTTTAAAGGACACATGGACATTTTCCCCCTTCTCACCTGTTTCCACAGCCTTTCATACTTACAGTCAACCCCTCTAAACCAAGATCAGCATTGCCAGATGAGAGTGGTCATGGTTGTGTAATACATTCTTACATTATGTTTAAATATGGTTCGTGAAACCAAAGAAATGAAACAGAAGCTATCTTTTTTTCTTGATATTTGTACTAGCTGAAAGTTGTCTATAACTTCAAAAAGTGCTGGGAAATGAAAGAGGAAATACCATATTTAAAATTACTTCATCATATCACTGGATATGAGAAAAATCTTGTTAGCAATGTCTTATTTGCATTCAGGTTAGAAAAAGCATCATGTTCAATACAAAAATTGCTTTTAATATTGACTTTCAGTTCTGTGGTCCTTGATATAGGACAAAGCTTGCTGAGAGACTGTATTTTCAACAGAACCTGGTATAACGCGGACCTTGAGGAAAGCTGAACATATGCACAGTGCTAGATTAGTCAATGGGCCTAAAAAAAATATATATATAACCATGCAGAAAGCAATACTTTAGGGAGTGATGTTACAGTGGCAGGCAGTCCCTATCTTATAACAGTATAAATTTGTTCTTGTGTAGTTTTGAAGAAATGGGACACAGCTTCGACTGCTATAAATTGAGGGAATTACACTGGCTTCCATGCGACTTCAATTCATGTCAGCTGAGAATTTAGCTCTAGTACACCCACAAGAATACAGAAACAGCCCTCCTATTCAGAATGACTCAGAAGCTGCCAAAATATTTTAACTCTGTACTACTAGAGATAAGATCTAGTTCTACTTGCCTCTAAGAGCCAGGCCTACACTATACAAAATAAAAAAAAAAATTGTGAAGAATTAATGGGATCAGGCTGCAACACGTCCATAAATATGTAACATAGACAATAAAATCATAAGCATATCAGGTTATTGGAATTTCTGTAAGGTCTATTTCAATCTAACAGGGATTGTTGTCCTGTTTGCCTTCCCTCTTTTACTGTTGAAATTCATACAGTGAATAGGTCCAAGTTCACTCTCTGAAAGAAAATAAATATCATAAAACAATATGATGTATTTTTGCCAAATATACACTCAATCCTTTGCCTTTGAAGTTGATATCATTACACAGTGGCTAAACCTGTCCTATTTTTGTTTAAAGAAAGGAGTTTAAATCTTGTTTTCTAGACTATTATATGAAATCTTTCTTTAGTAAGACAGAAAAAAAAATTACAGAAGTTTTTCTTCCATTCATAGGTAAAACTTGGTTTCTTTTTAATGTCAATTGCATGATGATGCAGCCATCAGCTGTTTTTATTCTACACATTGATTTGCATAAATGACTCAATAAGAAAGACTAATAATATGCAAAATCTTTTTCCTCTTGTTGTTCCAGCTCTGATGGCTTAATCAATGACAGAAAATTACTGGCAAAATAGTTCTCAGTCTCTTAAAATGTAGATAGGTATTCCTTTCCCAGTCTAATTTAAAGGTCCTACACCATCAGATACAGAAAAAAATATTTCCTTTTTTGATTACCCAAGTTTACAACATTTTTGATTATATGCCTCACAAGCTGTTCACAAATCTGTTTCTGTACAGCTTTCTCTGCACTGATTAATGGAGCAGGCTGAGTTCCCTCATAAACAGTGAAGTATTTCTACCAAAGGAATATTATCAAATCACTCTGGAGTACTTGGCTTCATGAAAGAAATCCTAAACCAAATCACAGAAGAAATCTCTGTTTCCCAATGTTTTGAGGCCAGATTAAGAAAGGAAGGCATAAAGTTTTGAAACTATCCCTTAGCAAGGTGAAAAGAAGACAGAACTTCAAGTGTAGATGCAGTTACAAAAAACCACCAGGACTGTTCAAGGACTGAACCTGGATCTGATTATCTTGCTGAATCGAGGTTTGGAGATGGATGGGAGATCTGCCCCAAGAGAATAACATGAGATGAAAAACTCTACCATATCCCTCCCTATTCCAACTTCGTGTCTTATTGCTCATGAGCTTCCAAGCTGATGAATGCGTCTCCCTCTATTTCTACCTACTCCTCTGTTGCTACATTC
>NW_010293453.1:46409-59138 GCF_000700745.2 Antrostomus carolinensis
GAGCTTAAGTTTTCTCTTTCAGTAAGTAACATCTCTTGTATGCATTTAAAAATATGTCCCTTGAGAATAACTTCATGGATACCTTACAGAAAGCAGAATGAAGAAAGAGACAAATGTGGTTTTAATTAATGATTTAAAGCATGACAATTATCATGAGTAAAAGCACAGGTTACCTGATCGCTAAAAGGACTGTTCTTTGAAATTAGTAGCACAGTGGTTACTGCTAACTTTTTGATATAAAAGGAGGTCAGATGGTTTCAGGAGATGTGTGCCAGGGCATTACAGGATGCCAGAAAGTTATTTTCAGTATTTTCAGACAAGAAAGTTAAAACAAATCCTGCCCTACTTGTCTAAACCTTCACACTATTCTTTAGGTTAAAAATATAATCAGATCAGCTGAGGATGTTCCCCTTACAGGCTTGTACCGTGATAGTATTCTACATTTCTTGGAAAAGCCGTAAGTCAAATGTGTGCAGCTCCTCAGATGCCTCTAAAATGTTATGTGGTCTCCTCTAAAAAAATACAAATATACTGAATTTTGTTGCCTAGGCATCTCCAGAGAGGTGTCCATATGACTGAAAAGTGACCCTACTGAAACACTGCTGGGTACATACTTAAAATACAGACAGTAGAAATCGATGCTCACTTTTTATGTGTACCATTTTTCAAGTTTATTAAGGAGGAAGAATAAATACAGTATTTCTGGTGGTAAGAAAGTTTTTTGCCCGCTCCAACTGCAATCTTTTGAAGTTGGGAAAAAAAAGGACTCTCAAAATAACAGCTTTTTAAACTTTTGACTTGTCTAACAAAAAGAAAACATAAAGGTTCCATTTTAAGCTACTGCCTGCTGCTTAACTACAGTCATAAGGTCACTCTGTAACACTCTTCTTTTGTGCACGTCTAGATAGTGGTGAAGAAAGGGAAAGCTGCCAATTCTCTAACCAGGTATTAAGCTTTCTTTTCCCTTCTGCCCCACTCATTGGCTCCCTCCCTCCTAACCCTAAACCCACAGCCCTGGTTTTCAGAATTGCTTCTTTAAAGCCTGAAAGGACTCTGCTTAGAACATCCTTGACCCTGAAAAGAGATTTTTCTCCATTGTCTCATTTGTTCTTATTACTCAGACATAATATTACTGTATTCTAAGGTAGATTTCCTAAAATACTGAGGCCTAAAATGGCAGTGTAAAACACCTAGCACAATACCTTATTTTTCCAGCTGTGACAAGACTTTTTTATATCTTACTCTGATTTGCATGGTATTCACAGCTTGTATACAAACTCTGGTTTTGGGATATTATAAAGAGAATTATGCACATCTTCAGTTTTTCCCAGCTACACCTGCTAAAATTTAAATTAAAGAGGTAAATGCCTTGTTGATAAAATAATTAAAAATATATTTTTATCGTTTTATGCAAAGTCCACTCTAAAAAATCTGAGTTCTTTTAGAAAATAAATTATCATCTACACATGGTGAACAATCCAGCCTTTCTTACAGTTTCTGTAAAGAGCACTTTGTATCAATGAGCAAGGCTGACTTACAAATACTGGTTTTAAACAATCCTGCTCAAGAAAGAGATATCTTTCTGCAAAGAGCAGAACATTGGACATAATAATATCTGTTTTGTCTGAACATATAAAACAGATTTTTAATCAGTCATTTTGTGGTTATGATTTTGGATATGGTTAATAGGTTATTACCATCTGAGAGACAAAATAAAAATTCTGTATTAAGAACAGTTCCAATCAGCAAAAATAAACTTTACAACAGCTGTTTTTTGTTATGTACTGCTGTATTCTTTAACTGAAAAATACAGACCATAAGTATGTGGTTAACCATTTCCTCAAATGAAGGCTGACTGGCACTCTAAAGGAGTCAATGGAGTTTGACTGGGGTCTTAGAGGCAAAAAAAATGAAGGTTTCTCATCAAATTTTACATGAGGAAGATAAATTAAGAGAATCTACAAGACCAGTCTGAGCTCAGTGCACCTTCTTCAGGAAGAAAATGTGACTGAAACCTTTCGATCCTTAAGATAGTTCTTGCACAATTAAGTACTTCCTCTGTCTCACTGTTGGAGCTCTTCCTGTAGTTCCTGTTGATGAACCCCAATTTGAAGTTTTTAAAAAGCAAGGTGAAGAAAGAAAATCTTTTCAATGCAGAGTGGACACACACTGTTCAGTGATCAGAATGAGAGTCAATACATTCTATGTCATATTACTGCACAGAAAATTAAGCTGGTGGTGCTCTGTTTCTTGCTGTAGTTCTGTATCAAAAAGCACATGCTTTCAATTTTGTTTAAGTCTCTTAACAGATGACAGCAACCATAAGAACCAAAATCGCTCAACTCAGCCCATGAAAAAGAATGTGTTTGGGGTTTTTTTTCTTAATAAGGAGGCATCACTTCATACCATCTGTTGAGGTACAATATTGTTTTGCAACAGGTTTTTTAAAACACTTAAAAAGACATCACAAGTGCCTGTCCTTTTCTATAGCGTAAAGCTTCACTGAAGTGTCCTGCTTGTTGTGAAATGACAAATTGTGTAACTTATTCTCTGTATCTCTTTAACTTTTAGTATATAGTTCTAATCTAGTTTTCAATGGATGTTTTTTGTATGTCAAATGCTACCAAAATAGTAAAATGTAGACAGAGAATTTACAAAAGGTACAGTAAGAGAAAGAGTTGTCTTACAGAAAGGTCTTTAATGTGCAAATGATTAGTTGGTAAACAGTTAACAACTTACTGCTGCAGTCAAACATGTTTAGATATATAGTTATTACACTTGAAAAAAGAAGTTAACCTAATTAGGAGAAGAGAAATCACCAAATCCTTTTATTAAAAGCAGCTTACCTATAAAACCAAGATTTGCATGACAGTTTGGTCAAGCCCTTTCATTCAGGATAGTCAAGGTTTTCCAATGCCGTTCAGCAGCATCCTGATTTGGCTTCTACATTCTCATTTTAAATTAACATTACAGTGCTGTTCAGCACCAGCAGGGTTTGAAGTTGCAATACCCTCTGTGGCAGTTGAACTTTCTCATGGGTGAAGTTAAAGTATCACAATATATTCTCAGCATTCACACTTGTTTCTCAGTCACTTAAAGAGATTGCAGCTGCACTGAAATTTAATTCTGCACAACACACTAGGAGGGCAGCTGAAGTACTTGTAGAATTAATCAAAGCATTGTGAAAACTTCCTGATATTAGTATACATGAGAGCCTTACATGTGACTAGGACCTTGGCTGACATTTAGTGAGACCACCTCACTGGGAGATGAACTAGCCCAATGAATCTAGTACTTATTCTACTGGAGTTTAGTGATGAAAAGAATGATACAATTATGTTGTCCGAGATGCAAGAAGTGAACAGTAATGAAAAACAGTAGTTCAGCTGAAATGAAAAGAAACTAGAATTGTTGGTTCTAACTAATCTCTTCATTACAAACCTAAGAGCTGGATCTTGTCAATGTGCCCACTGATTTCATGACAGTAAGATTAGGCCTTACTTTACCAAGATCTCAGATTTACACACTAACAGCATTTTAAAGGACATGTTGCCCTGTTCAAAAGAGGATTGTAAAACCTGAAGCTAATTGACTGCATGCAATGCACTAGAATGAGGAAAATGTGATTTTCTTCACAGAATTGCCTCAATTGGAAAAGACCTTTAAGGTCATCAAGTCCAATCATTAACCTAACACTGACAAGTCCCCTAAACCATGACTAAACCATGTCCCTAAGCACTGTGTCTAGATTACTCTTAAATACCTCCAGGGATGGGGACACCACCACTGTCCTGGGCAACCTGTTCCAATGCCTGATAACACTTTCAGTAAAGAAACTCTTCCTAATATTCAATCTAAACTTCCCTTGGTACAACTTGAGGCCATTTCCTCTTCCCAGACACCAATCCTGATAGGCATCACCACTGAAAGAGAGCTACAACATACAGGGTGTTCCTGTAAAGGATTGGTTCCATATTCTTTCCACATACTCTGCTAACATTTCTTCCCATACTCCCAGAAATAAATGTGTGATCTCACATTTTTCAGTATGCTTATAAGGGATAAGCAATATCCCTTGTGAAGTATTATTTCAGTGTCAAAAGAGAACAGATTTTCACTGGTGAGACACCATCTTCTTAAGGCAGTGCAGTCTAGCAAAAATATACTAAATATTTCTGTTGCTCATAGCTTGTGCAATGACTTTTCTTCAGTTTTTTCACCCAGCCTGGAATACTCAATCTATGCTCACACAGGATCTTTGCACTTGTATTAGATTTTCAAACTGGCACTTGGCAAAGGCTACATGTAGGTACGTATTTACTTCCTTGTTCCAACAGATCTCAAATGGAATGCTCAGACAGAATGTTTAAAATGTGTACTACTACCCAAAGCCTGCACAAGAAGACATTTAATACTTTTGAAAGAAAATTTCATCCCAGTAGGTTTACAATTATTACAGACATACTGATTCTATGAATAGACCATCTCAGATGGCTCTTGCAACACTGGCTTCATTGTTACTGTAATTAAGACTACAGAACAGGAATCAGGGAGATAAGCTGCATATTAATTTTTTACCAATGGTTTGATAAAGTTTTGGCCACTGTGTGATCTTTGAGAAAGTCAGAGATGGAAAATTACATCTTGTATTAAAAAACCTCTGCTGATGACTGAGACTAAAGCATTTTGGAAAGAGAACAAGTGACAATGAACCAGGAGACCTAATGCATTCAGGCTTTTCCTTACTCATCTGTTGCTTGTATGACTGTGAACATTAATTCATAAGGGCTCCCTTATTACACTCAGTGTCCAGGTGTCAGGGACACAGTTGTAGATGGTATATAAAGCTGTAGTGGCTGGAAGTTCTCTGAATTCCCCGTGGTGCACCAGAATGCAGCACAAGTATAACCACAAAACCACACTGTAGTTATCACAGTAACTGCTGTGATAATCTTTTGAGAGGTGGAATGAATGTGGAGCTATTTTTCTCTTTTCTCCAAGGTCTCCCTCAACAATAATGGTTTGATTTTGCCTGGTTTGGTTGGTGTGGCTATTAGTCTCATGCTGGCAAAGTAATTTGACTCTGTGAGACATCCAGTTCCTAAGTCCCTGCTCTCCCTTGGTCCTAGTAACACTGCCATCATTCAGTATTCATTCACACTACATATTCACAGCTAAAAAACAACAAAAACACAGAAATACCTTAATAATTTCTAACTCATTGCCTAATTAATGTGTTCTCCTAGAGCAACAGAAAAATAATTAAAATCCTTTACTAAAATTTGCTACCAAAACAATCCAAATAGTAAAATGTTAGCTGGTCTTAAAATAAAATTAACACTTCATTTAGATTAAACTATATATTGCACAATACTTAAGTTGAAGTTAATTATTCAAACAGATTTATGGAACATTAGTGGATATCTACACATATGTTGGACTCGATGATCCTTCTGGGTCCCTTCCAACTCACAACATTCTATGATTCTATGATTCTATGATATAACATATCTCAAGAACCTTTTTTTCTTTACTAAATTCATTGTATATATATCACTAAGAGACATCTTCTAGCTTTTCTGTTTAAGTGACTTCTCTTCTCTAGGAAGTAGAACCAGCTAAAAATATCTTGTTTTATGTCACTTTATTTAATGTGGTCTAACACACAAACCAATGGACTCTGTGTCTTTCCTTACTTGGTTTCCTTGTTCTTATTTGGTTTTTACTTGACTCTTGGTTTCCTCATCTGTAAAATGGAGGTCATAACACCTCTTTATGCAAAACACTCTGAGGTCTAAAGACAACAAAATGTTAAATAAAAATTAAGTATCATTTTTGCAATGCATGCAGAAGAAAGGGTATTACATTTCCAAAAGTACCAACTGTCATAAGCACTATTGTGTTCAGTCTCCCATATATATATATATTGAAGTAAAAATTATATTTTATATCAAAACACTAAGGATGAGAGAAAGAAATAGTGTCATCCTCATTTTATACCTAGGGCTAAAGTTTCAAGACAGTATTTAGGGCAAAGTCTACCTTATGCTTGGAAAAATACCACAACAGCAGCAAGTGCTTTCTCCTAAAACAGGTGGAGGGCTGATGGCACCATTTATTCCATCATGTCTAAACCAGGTATCACAATCAGACCGGTTGCCCCAGAGCTTGGCAGTTCTCTCCTTTGATTCTCAGGGGACAAACCTTTACCTTTTACTACCAAGAAAGCCACAGAGTGTCTCAATGGTTGTACTCACCCTGCCAGTTGAAGCTATCCCATTGCATGTAAACTCCAGAGATACCAAGGCTGAGTTATCACTGACAAAGTCAACTGGCTAGCACAGAGGATGTGGTACACAGGTTGGAGAGGGGAAGCCTTGAGTTGCAGTCATTTCCCTCAGGGTTCTTGCAGACTCATTGGTTTTTGGTCCTTGTTCACTGTAATGCTTTTCTGTATAGTTCACGAGATGGTGACATTACTAATCAGTGGCATTTGAAATGAGAGCAGATGAAGATAAGCTGTGTGCTGCTGCCTCTCTCTGAAGCCAGACTATGTCTAATATTTCTAAAAGTAATTGTAACTCTCTAAAATACATGTTCATAAGAACAAAATACTTAACTACTGCAAAATAGCTGTTCCTTCTGTTTTCATCTTTTTTTCTCTCTGAATTGTAATACGTTTACAGGATTAAAACGAAACTATTAATTTCAAGTTCTTATGTATTGGCTTTCTCAGGCAAAACAAAATAAACCGAAGCAGAGGAGTCTCCTAGCCCACCAAGTAGTGTCCTGAGAATGGCACAAGTAAATCAGTCAGTCACTTCCAAAAGCTTCCATTTGAAATAAATTTAAGACATCCTGCCAAGTTCTCTCACGATCCTTTCCAGTAATCTGAAAAGAAAGCTGTATATTTTCAACTATTTCTTGTACACAGGTAGAGGAAAGACAAATCTACATTAAACCATATCAAATCTTTTGCTGTCATTTGCTCTCTGTGTTTGATATCCTCATGAGACTACATCTGTAGGCCCTACGCCAATGTCATTTTTTAAAATACATTGCTTCCCCAGTATTGTCTGTTATTTCAGCTGTTTTCATAATGATCAGTTTAGTTTCTTACATAATATTTCCTGTCAACTTTCTTTCCATCTCCAGAGAGGTGTAGGTGGTAAGGTAACATTTCTCTTGCCTTAGTTCTTTCTCTCTTTAGTTGAATCAGATTAATATTTATTATAAAAAATAAAGTGCCTGAAATCAGCTGTCAGAAACCGGGGATTTGTGAATGGTGGGAAAAATCAGAATTAAAACAAGTAATTCCTTCAGAGAAATATTAAGAAAAGGACTCATAGAACTAAAGCTATTTTGTTTTTAATTTCTCCAAATGAAAGGGAGAGAGCAGCCAGCCAATATCCTCTAATCGCCTGAGCTGCCCCCTTCCCAGAGCACCCCATGAGTTTTACCTGGGGAGCAAAGAAGTAGCATTAGCCAAAGTGCAAGACCGAGCCCTCCTTCTTCTACATGCTTCTTCCCGTTTCATGGTGGAGCAGGCACCTTGCAAACTGGTAGCTTTTAGCTGCAGATAAGGTAACCTATCTGTGGTGCATAGGTTACACCACTGTCAAAGTGATGTAACCTATACACCACCTTGACAGTCCCACAAGGCTCAGGGCTTCCAGGACACCTTTTGGTCCTGAGTCCTTTACAGCTTGAGAGTGTTGTCTTAGAGTTGTGATAAGGTAAGATAGGTGACCAATTGACCGAAGAGTCAAGCTGAAAGAGTTTAGTAAATGGGGTAACATCTGGTAACAAAAAAGTGGTGTTCCCAAGGGCTCTATTTTAGGGCCAATTCTCTTCAATGTTTTTACCAATGATCTGGACACAGGAATTGAGTGCACTGGGCAATCATCTACTGTACAAAATTTAACAAGGACAAATGCTAGATTCTGCATTCCAGGTGTAGTCCTGGTTGTATGTATAGACTGGAAACAAGAGGCTGGAGTGTAGCCGTGCAGAAAAGGATCTGAGGGATTTGGTTGATGGTACACTCAGTATGAGTTAACAATGTGCTCTGGTGGCCAAAATGGTCAACCATAACAGAGGGTGTATACAGCACAGTATAACTAATTAGTCAAAATAAGTTATTGTCTCACTTATACTCAGCATTAGTGCAGCCTCACCTTGAGTGCATGTGCACTTTGGGCTCTACAATATAAGAATAATGTAAAAGTATTGGAATGTGTCCAAAGGAGGACAATGAAGATGGTGAAAGAACTAGGCATGACTTAGGAAGAGTGGCTGAGGATACTAGGTTTGTTCACCTAAGAAAAGAGGAGGTTAAAAGGGGATTACATTGCTGTCTACAACTTCCTTAGGAGTGAGAGCAGAGTGGGAGGTGCTGATCTCTCTGTTGTCTGGTGATAAGACATGAGGAAATTACTTGAAGTTGCATCAGGGGAAGTTCAGATTGGATGTTAGGAAAAGATTTTCACAGAGAGGGTGGTCAAGCCCTGGAACAAGCTCCCCAGTTGTCATGGCCTCAAGCCTGTGGGTGTTCAAAAAGTGCTTGGACAATGCCCTTAGATGCATGGTTTAACTTTTAGGTTGCCCTGTGTTGTATCAGGAGTTGAAGGTGATGACCCATGTGGCTGTCATCCAACTCAGGGTCTTGTATGGCTCTATGATTTTGTGATACCAGTAGGAGAAATCTTGTCAGTTGGCAAGATATAAACTGTGATTCTGATAAGATCTTGCTCTGTTAATGCAGTTAAATTGGAGAAATGTCCTCTTAAAAAGTTTGATACTACTAAAACCAGGAGTTTATCAGCACTGCAATCCGCTGGAATTTCCCCAGCAACATGACAAGCTACATCTACTTCCAGTCTTTCACTCCAGTGCCTGGTGTAAGTAGTTTTTGTACTAGCATCATCACAGGAATATGTATATATATATAGACGTGTGTGTGTGTGTGTGTGTGTGTGTGTGTGTGTGTATATATATATACAAAATTATATTAAACTAGATTTACTATCCCTAGAGCAATACCTGCTTATTCACAACTTCGTATGGAAAAAGGTAGGCAGAGATAAACCACCACTGAGTAGTAGTTCCAGGTGGAGATGTGGGTAGCATGACATTATGCTTCATATTTGCCTGAAGAAAAGAGCTAGATGCTGACATGATTTTTTCCATTCTTTTATAGCTAGTCTGCTTACCTGCACAATACGGAGCTTTCTCTTTATTTTTATTTTTGCGATGGGGGTGGTTTTTGTTTGTTCGTTGTTTTTTGGTTTGGTTTGTTTTTTGGGGGGGAGGGGTTGGCTTTTTTTGTTTGCTTGTGGGTTTTTTGGTTTTGTTTTCCTAGTCTTCTTTGTCGTCCTTGTCACTGAACTCCTTTGTTGACACTACAGGTTTCAAGTTGTGTCTCTGAACTATATGAGCCCCAATTGTAAATAAAAACATAGTTCATTTGTTTTCTATGAGGCTCATTGAAACTGATGGGACTTTTTACAGTGACTTCAGTGGGAGCTGGAATAGTTTCCATTTGTACTGAGTTAGTTTTCCCTGTAGTCTAGTTTCCTAGTAACATTTGTGAAAAAATACTTAATGGGAAAATGTGATGGCATAATAATGCAATTTGCAACACATTTATTATATCCAATAGAAAAACCATGTAGTTTCAACATTATTACTGTGAAATGCTTTTATTTCACAGTAACTGTAAAATAACCTTATGTTCCCTGTACAACCCCTTTCTCTCTTATCCACAGACTCATATGATAGCATAACTGAAATCTTATTTTAAGGTTTGTATTTTCTCTCCTCTGTACATCAGAATTGCAGAATGCCTAATACAGAATTTCCCTTTTTTTATGCGAAAGAGGTCATATTTTACAAACACTCTTTTTCTCTGACCAATTTACCTGGACATTTTTGCAATCCCTTAGTGAGGATTTAATTCAATCTCTTTTCTTTCTGTAGATGTATTAGAGGTCCGTTATTTCCTTTTACTTGTCACTTCTGCAATTACAAAAGGATCATAATTCTTAGGGGAAATGATGTCTTTAATCTCATAATTTCCTGTTTCTTTTTAGTTTAAAAGACTATAGAATGCAATAGCAATAGAGTCAAGTGGACTGAAAATGCAGTATGATAAAATTCCTATGCAGCTTATACGATTTAAAATGGAATATCTTCCCTTTAGAAGTCTAGTTTAGGTAGAAAGGACTTTACCAGAACTTGTAGCTATATGATTTTCTTAGAATAGCTATGGATTACAAGCAATCTATTTGCATTTTATAGTTTGAATTGTAACAATACTAAATTTGCTAGGTTATGTTAACTTTCTCAAGCAATCTTTTATATATTATAATCACATTTCTCATGTATGTTAATGTCTATGTTGAAACTTACTTCCTTTGTATTATTTTGCCTTTTTAATTTACTTTTTGTGTTATTTTATTCATCATAATAATTCTTATTCTCTTATTGGGAACATATTTTTTAATTGTTTTTGCTACTTCACCATAGAAACTCGCTCCACTAGATAATTATTTATACTGTTTACTTTTAACATTCTGGATAAATATTTTTAAAAACTTTCTATTGTTATTGTTCTATAGCATCAGGAACTTCTGAGAAAAAAATAAAAATAAGACATTATTTCAGTATTTTAAAATAACACACTTCTTTAGTATGCTTTAGTATGTTATTTGTCTAGAAGGGGAGGACTAGGGAGTAGAATATATCTTCACTTCCAGGCAGAGCCATAATCTACTGGCTTGACTACTCTTCTGGAGTATGCAAATACTGATTTGAACCCCCTGAAAAACAGAAGTGGTCAGAGGCTCTGGATCAGTAGTGTAATCATTAATTAATTAATCAAAACATGGGAACCTAGTCTAGTAATTTTTTCTTTTCCTTCAACAGATTCATTTTAAAGTAACCACAAGTATACATAGCAAAACTGTAGGAGAGCCAGAGCTCTGCTACTGAGGCTGACATTGTAGTGTGAGACAAATCAGCTGCAGAAGCAGGACTTCAGACACAGAAAGATCAGACAAAGAGTTAGTGCTGCATTTAGGCTGTTCCAAAGTTAGGCCATACCAGAATGACAGTTTTTCACATAGTTGTTTTGAGCCTGGATTACAGAACTTGGATTAAGCTAGCCTCCTGATTTACACATCTAGATAATTTTTTATGAGTTTGCACAAAGTCAGTTACTAAAATAAAAGACTTAATAAATAATTTTTCATATCATAATCAAAACTTAAGAAAGAATATGTATTGCTGAATGCCCTCACCAACAGCTCTAACTTCTTAGCATACATGAAAGTATACAAGCTTACCATGACATTGCCAAGGCACAATATATTAAATTTTCCGACGGCTCATTCAGACCATTCCATGTCTGTGCCTTGACCTTCTTAATGCTATGTAACCATGACATCACCTGGCCACCTTTCCAAAGCTGAATGTTTGTTATTTCATTCTCCACTTTGGTGAACCTCTTCACATGCCTTGTGAAAATGGAGGTCTGTCAACTGCTCTCTGCATTAGCAGAACCCATAGAGGGACATGAACCAGAAAGGAAAGAGGCAAACCAAAAAGGTTAGTGGAACAATAGGGTGGCTACAGACCATGGGTTCATCGAATCATAACATATTGTGAGTTGGAAGGGACCTACAATGATCATCAAGTCCAACTCTTGCCCTAGCAAAGGATAGTTGTAAGATTCAGACCATGTGTCTGAGGACATTGTCCAAATGCTTTTTGAATATTGTCAGTCCTGGTGCCATGACTGCCTCCCTGGGGAGCCTGTTCCAGTGCTCCACCACCCTCTGGGTGAAGAACCTTTTCCCAATATCCAACCCAAACCTCCCTTGGCACATCTTCCTGCCATTTCCCCATGTCCTATCATTGGTCACCAGAAGGAAGAGATCAGGACACCCCCCTCCTCTTCCCCTTGTCAGGAAGTTACAGACTATAATGAGATCTCCTCTCAGTCTCCTCTTCTCCAGGCTGAACAAACCAAGTGACTTCAGCCTCTCCTCATATGGCTTCCACTCTAAGCCCTCACCAATTTAGTGTCCCTCCTCTGGACACTCTCCAGTACCTTTATATCCTTTTTATACTGTGGCACCCAAAACTGCACACAGTACTCGAGGTGAGGCCGCACCAGAGCAGAGTAGAGCAGGACAATCACCTCCCTCGACTGGCTCGCCATGCTGTGCTTGATGCACCCCAGGACATGGTTGGCCCTTTTAGCTGCCAGGGCACACTGTTGGCTCATGTCCAACTTGCCATCAACCCGAATTACACCTCTGTGCAGGGCAGCTCTCCAGCCTCTCCTTCCCCACTCTGTGTGTGTTTTCAGGGTTGCTGTATCCCAGGTGCAAAATCTGGCACTTGGCTTCATTAAAATTCATACAGTTTTTGATAGCATTTTTTCATAAAGCCATTGATGCACCGGTCAAGAGTGCTCAAGATGATAAAAAAAAACTCAAGAGAGAGCTACAAACAGCAATGCATATTGATTTGGAAAGTATTTGTCTATTTAGTACTGTGATAGTTTCCCTGGGCTAGCCCTTGGCCAGCAGCCAACACAGCCGTTCACCCACTTCCCCCCTGCCCCTAGGCAACAGGGGAAAGGACTGGGGGACAAGGATAAGGAGGCTTGTAGGTTAGAGATAAAAACAGTATAATAATAGAGAGAAAATTTAAAATAATACT